>NC_073383.1:14475924-14548007 GCF_028641065.1 Leucoraja erinaceus | reverse complement strand
TCGTCTTGCGTTCGTCGTCTTTTTTGAGCGTTTCGTCGTCTTTTTGCGTTCGTCGTCTTTTTGCGTTCGTCGTCTTTTTGCGTTCGTCGTCTTTTTGCGTTCGTCGTCTTTTTGCGTTCGTCGTCTTTTTTGCGTTCTTCGTCTTTTTGCGTTCTTCGTCTTTTTGCGTTCGTCGTCTTTTTGCGTTCGTCGTCTTTTTGCGTTCGTCGTCTTTTTGTTCGCGTTCGTCGTCTTTTTGCGTTTGTCGTCTTTTTGCGTTCGTCGTCTTTTTGCGTTTTCGTCGTCTTTTTGCGTTTGTCGTCTTTTTTGCGTTTTTTTGCGTTCGTCGTCTTTTTGCGTTCGTCGTCTTTTTGCGTTCGTCGTCTTTTTGCGTTCGTCGTCTTTTTGCGTTCGTCGTCTTTTTGCGTTCGTCGTCTTTTTGCGTTCGTCGTCTTTTTGCGTTCGTCGTCTTTTTGCGTTCGTCGTCTTTTTGCGTTCGTCGTCTTTTTGCGTTCGTCGTCTTTTTGCGTTCGTCGTCTTTTTGCGTTCGTCGTCTTTTTGCGTTCGTCGTCTTTTTGCGTTCCTCGTCTTTTTGCGTTCCTCGTCTTTTGCGTTCGTCGTCTTTTGCGTTCGTCGTCTTTTTTTATGCGTTCGTCGTCTTTTTGCGTTCGTCGTCTTTTTGCGTTCGTCGTCTTTTTGCGTTTGTCTTTTTGCGTTCGTCGTCTTTTTGCGTTCGTCGTCTTTTTGCGTTCGTCGTCTTTTTGCGTTCGTCGTCTTTTTGCGTTCGTCGTCTTTTTGCGTTCGTCGTCTTTTTGCGTTCGTCGTCTTTTTGCGTTCTGTCGTCTTTTTGCGTTCGTCGTCTTTTTGCGTTCGTCGTCTTTTTGCGTTCGTCGTCTTTTTGCGTTCGTCGTCTTTTTGCGTTTCGTCGTCTTTTTGCGTTCGTCGTCGTCTTTTGGCGTTCGTCGTCTTTTTGCGTTCGTCGTCTTTTTGCGTTCGTCGTCTTTTTGCGTTCGTCGTCTTTTTGCGTTCGTCGTCTTTTTGCGTTCGTCGTCTTTTTGCGTTCGTCGTCTTTTTGCGTTCGTCGTCTTTTTGCGTTCGTCGTCTTTTTGCGTTCGTCGTCTTTTTGCGTTTGTCGTTTTTTTTTGCGTTCGTCGTTTTATCGTTCGTCTTTTTGTCGTCTTTTTGCGTTCGTCGTTCTTTTGCGTTCGTCGTCTTTTTGGCGTTCGTCTTCTTTTTGCGTTTTTTCATCGTCTTTTTTGCGTTCGTCGTCTTTTTGCGTTCGTCGTCTTTTTGCGTTCGTCGTCTTTTTGCGTTCGTCTTCTTTTTGCGTTCGTCGTCTTTTTGCGTTCGTCGTCTTTTTGCGTTCGTCGTCTTTTTGCGTTCGTCGTCTTTTTGCGTTCGTCGTCTTTTTGCGTCGTCTTCTTTATGCGTCGTCGTCTTTTTGCGTTCGTCGTCGTTTTGCGTTCGTCGTCTTTTTGCGTTCGTCATCCTTTTGCGAGCGTCGTCTTTTTGCGTTCGTCGTCTTTTTGCGTTGTTTGTCTTTGTGCGTCCGTCGTCTTTGTGCGTTCGTCGTCTTTTTGCGTTCGTCGTCTTTTTGCGTTCGTCGTCTCTTTTTGCGTTCGTCGTCTTTTTGCGTTCGTCGTCTTTTTGCGTTCGTCGTCTTTTTGCGTTCGTCGTCTTTTTGCGTTCGTCGTCTTTTTGCGTTCGTCGTCTTTGCATCCTTCGTCATCTTTTTGTCTTTGTCGTTTTGCTTTCTCCGTCTTCTTTCGTCATTCGTCTTTTTGCGTTCGTCGTCTTTTTGCGTTCGTCGTCTTTTGCGTTCGTCGTCTTTTTTGCGTTCGTCGTCTTTTTTTTTCGTCGTCTCTTTTTGGTTTGCGTCGTCGTTTTTTTTGCGTTCGTCGTCTTTTTGCGTTCGTCGTCTTTTTTTTTGCGTTTTTGCGTCGTCTTTTTTGCGTTGTCGTCGTCTTTTTTGCGTTCGTCGTTTCCGTTTGTTCGTTCTTTTGCGTTGTTCGTCTTTTGCGTTCGTCGTCTTTTTGCGTTCGTCGTCTTTTTGCGTTCGTCGTCTTTTTGCGTTCGTCGTCTTTTTGCGTTCGTTCGTCTGTCTGCGTTCTTCGTCTTGCTGCGTTTGTCGGCTGTATGCGTTCGTTCGTCTTTATGCGTTCGTTGTCTTTTTGCGTTCCTCTTCTTTTTGCGTTCGTCGTCTTTTTGCGTTCGTCGTCTTTTTGCCTTTGTCGTCTTTTTGCGTTCGTCGTCTTTTTGCGTTCGTCGTCTTTTTGCGTTCGTCGTCTTTTTGCGTTCGTCGTCTTTTTGCGTTCGTCGTCTTTTTGCGTTCGTCGTCTTTTTGCGTTCGTCGTCTTTTTGCGTTCGTCGTCTTTTTGCGTTCGTCGTCTTTTTGCGTTCGTCGTCTTTTTGCGTTCGTCGTCTTTTTGCGTTCGTCGTCTTTTTGCGTTCGTCGTCTTTTTGCGTTCGTCGTCTTTTTGCGTTCGTTGTTTTTTTGCGTTTGTCTTTTTTTTGTTTCGTCGTCTTTTTGCGTTCGTCGTCTTTTTGCGTTCGTCGTCTTTTTGCGTTCGTCGTCTTTTTGCGTTCGTCGTCTTTTTGCGTTCGTCGTCTTTTTGCGTTCGTCGTCTTTTTGCGTTCGTCGTCTTTTGCGTTCGTCGTCTTTTTTCGTTCGTTCGTCGTCTTTTTGCGTTCGTCGTCTTTTTGCGTTCGTCGTCTTTTTGCGTTCGTCGTCTTTTTGCGTTCGTCGTCTTCTTTGCGTTCGCGTGTCTTTTTTCCGCGTCTTTTTTGCGTTCGTCTTTTTGCGTTCGTCGTCTTTTTGCGTTCGTCGTCTTTTTGCGTTCGTCGTCTTTTTGCGTTCGTCGTCTTTTTGCGTTCGTCGTTCTTTTTGCGCGTTCGTCGTCTTTTTGCGTTCGTCGTCTTTTTGCGTTCGTCGTCTTTTTGCGTTCGTCGTCTTTTTGCGTTCGTCGTCTTTTTGCGTTCGTCGTCTTTTTGCGTTCGTCGTCTTTTTGCGTTCGTCGTCTTTTTGCGTTCGTCGTCTTTTTTGTGTTTGTCGTCTTTTTGCGTTCGTCGTCTTTTTGCGTTCGTCGTCTTTTTGCGTTCGTCGTCTTTTTGCGTTCGTCGTCTTTTTGCGTTCGTCGTCTTTTTGCGTTCGTCGTCTTTTTGCGTTCGTCGTTTTTTTCGTTCGTCGTCTTTTTGCGTTCGTTCGTCTTTTTGCGTTCGTCGTCTTTTTGCGTCCGTCGTCTTTTTGCGTTCGTCGTCTTTTTGCGTTCGTCGTCTTTTTGCGTTCGTCGTCTTTTTTTGCGTTCGTCGTCTTTTTGCGTTCGTCGTCTTTTTGCGTTCTTCGTCTTTTTTCGTTCTTCGTTCGTCGTCTTTTTGCGTTCGTCGTCTTTTTGCGTTCGTCGTCTTTTTGCGTTCGTCGTCTTTTTGCGTTCGTCGTCTTTTTGCGTTCGTCGTCTTTTTGCGTTCGTCGTCTTTTTGCGTTCGTCGTCTTTTTGCGTTCGTCGTCTTTTTGCGTTCGTCGTCTTTTTGCGTTCGTCGTCTTTTTGCGTTCGTCGTCTTTTTGCGTTTGTCGTCTTTTTGCGTTCGTCGTCTTTTTGCGTTCGTCGTCTTTTTGCGTTCTTCGTCTTTTTGCGTTCGTCGTCGTCTTTTTGCGTTCGTCGTCTTTTTGCGTTCGTCGTCTTTTTTTGTTCGTCGTCTTTTTTTTGCGTTCGTCGTCTTTTTGTGTTTGTCTTTTTGCGTTCGTCGTCTTTTGCGTTCGTCGTCTTTTTTGCGTTCGTCGTCTTTTTGCGTTCGTCGTCTTTTTGTGTTCGTCGTCTTTTTGCGTTCGTCGTCTTTTTGCGTTCGTCGTCTTTTGCGTTCGTCGTCTTTTTGCGTTCGTCGTCTTTTTGCGTTCGTCGTCTTTTTGCGTTCGTCGTCTTTTTTGCGTTCGTCGTTTTTTTGCGTTTGTCGTCGTCTTTTTGCGTTCGTCGTCTTTTTGCGTTCGTCGTCTTTTTGCGTTTGTCGTTTTTTGCGTTCGTCTTTTTGCGTTCGTCGTCTTTTTGCGTTCTTCGTCTGTTTGCGTTCTTCGTCTGTTTGCGTTCGTCGTCTTTTTGCGTTCGTCGTCTTTTTGCGTTCGTCGTCTTTTTGCGTTCGTCGTCTTTTTGCGTTCGTCGTCTTTTTGCGTTCGTCTTTTTGCGTTCGTCGTCTTTTTGCGTTCGTCGTCTTTTTGCGTTCGTCGTCTTTTTGCGTTCGTCGTCTTTTTGCGTTCGTCGTCTTTTTGCGTTCGTCGTCTTTTTGCGTTCGTCGTCTTTTTGCGTTCGTCGTCTTTTTGCGTTCGTCGTCTTTTTGCGTTCGTCGTCTTTTTGCGTTCGTCGTCTTTTTGCGTTCGTCGTCTTTTTGCGTTCGTCGTCTTTTTGCGTTCGTCGTCTTTTTGCATTCGTCGTCTTTTTTTTGCGTTAGTCGTCTTTTTGCTTTCGCTGTCGTTTTGCATTTGCCGTTCGTTCGTCGTCTTTTTGCGTTCGTCGTCTTTTTGCGTTCGTCGTCTTTTTGCGTTCGTCGTCTTTTTGCGTTCGTCGTCTTTTTGCGTTCGTCGTCTTTTTGCGTTCGTCGTCTTTTTGCGTTCGTCGTCTTTTTGCGTTCGTCGTCTTGCGTCCGTTGTCTTTTTACGTTTGTCGTTTTGCTTTCGTTGTCTTTTTTTGTTCGTCATCTTTTTGCGTTCGCCGTCTTTATGCGTTTGTCGTCTTTTTACGTCGTCGTCTTTTTGCGTTCGTCGTCTTTTTGCGTTCGTCGTCTTTTTTTTTTGCGTTCGTCGTCTTTTTTTGCGTTCGTCGTTTTTTTTCGTTCGTTCGTTCGTCTTTTTGCGTTCGTCGTCTTTTTGCGTTCGTCGTCTTTTTGCGTTCGTCGTCTTTTTGCGTTCGTCGTCTTTTTGCGTTCGTCGTCTTTTTGCGTTCGTCGTCTTTTTGCGTTCGTCGTCTTTTTGCGTTCGTCGTCTTTTTGCGTTCGTCGTCTTTTTGCGTTCGTCGTCTTTTTGCGTTCGTCGTCTTTTTGCGTTCGTCGTCTTTTTGCGTTCGTCGTCTTTTTTTGTTCGTCGTCTTTTTGCGTTCGTCGTCTTTTTGCGTTCGTTTTTTTTTTGTTTTTCGTTTGTCGTCTTTTTGCGTTCGTCGTCTTTTTTTTTCTTCGTTCGTTTGTCGTTTTTTGCGTTCGTCGTCTTTTTCTGCGTTTCTTCGTCTTTTTGCGTTCGTCGTCTTTTTGCGTTCGTCGTCTTTTTGCGTTCGTCGTCTTTTTGCGTTCGTTCGTCTTTTTGCGTTCGTCGTCTTTTTGCGTTCGTCGTCTTTTTGCGTTCGTCGTCTTTTTGCGTTCGTCGTCTTTTTGCGTTCGTCGTCTTTTTGCGTTCGTCGTCTCTTTTGCGTTTTTCGTCTTTTTGCGTTCGTCGTCTTTTTGCGTTCGTCGTCTTTTTGCGTTCGTCGTCTTTTTGCGTTTCGTCGTCTTTTTGCGTTCGTCGTCTTTTTGCGTTCGTCGTCTTTTTGCGTTCGTCGTCTTTTTGCGTTCGTCGTCTTTTTGCGTTCGTCGTCTTTTTGCGTTCGTCGTCTTTTTGCGTTCGTCGTCTTTTTGCGTTCGTCGTCTTTTTGCGTTCGTCGTCTTTTTGCGTTCGTCGTCTTTTTGCGTTCGTCGTCTTTTTGCGTTCGTCGTCTTTTTGCGTTCGTCGTCTTTTTGCGTTCGTCGTCTTTTTGCGTTCGTCGTCTTTTTGCGTTCGTCGTCTTTTTTCGTTCGTTCGTCGTCTTTTTGCGTTCGTCGTCTTTTTGCGTTCGTCGTCTTTTTGCGTTCGTCGTCTTTTTGCGTTCGTCGTCTTTTTGCGTTCGTCGTCTTTTTGCGTTCGTCGTCTTTTTGTCGCGTTCGTCGTCTTTTTGCGTTCGTCGTCTTTTTGCGTTCGTCGTCTTTTTGCGTTCGTCGTCTTTTTGCGTTCGTCGTCTTTTTGCGTTCGTCGTCTTTTTGCGTTCGTCGTCTTTTTGCGTTCGTCGTCTTTTTGCGTTCGTCGTCTTTTTGCGTTCGTCGTCTTTTTGCGTTCGTCGTCTTTTTGCGTTCGTCGTCTTTTTGCGTTCTTCATCTTTTTTTCGTTCGTCGTCTTTTTGTGTTCGTCGTCTTTTTGCGTTCGTCGTCTTTTTGCGTTCGTCGTCTTTTGCGTTCCTCGTTCGTCGTTTTTTTGCGTTCGTCGTCTTTTGCGTTTGTCTTTTTGCGTTCGTCGTCTTTTTGCGTTCGTCGTTTTTGCGTTCGTCGTTTTTTGGCGTTCGTCGTCTTTTTGCGTTCATCGCCTTTTTGCGTTCATCGTCTTTTTGCGTTCGTCGTCTTTTTGCGTTTCTTTTTGCGTCCGTCGTCTTTTTTGCGTTCGTCGTCTTTTTGCGTTTCGTCTTTTTGCGTTCGTCGTCTTTTTGCGTTCGTCGTCTTTTTTGCGTTCGTCGTCTTTTTGCGTTCGTCGTCTTTTTGCGTTCGTCGTCTTTTTGCGTTCGTCGTCTTTTTGCGTTCGTCGTCTTTTTGCGTTCGTCGTTTTTTTGCGTTCGTCGTCTTTTTGCGTTTGTCGTCTGTCGTCTCTTTTTGCGTTCGTCGTCTTTTTGCGTTCGTCGTCTTTTTGCGTTCGTTCGTCTTTTTTTTGCGTTCGTCGTCTTTTTGCGTTCGTCGTCTTTTTGCGTTCGTCGTCTTTTTGCGTTCGTCGTCTTTTTGCGTTCGTCGTCTTTTTGCGTTCGTCGTCTTTTTGCGTTCGTCGTCTTTTTGCGTTCGTCGTCTTTTTGCGTTCGTCGTCTTTTTGCGTTCGTCGTTTGCGTTCGTCGTCTTTTTGCGTTCGTCGTCTTTTTGCGTTCGTCGTCTTTTTGCGTTCTTCGTCTTTTTGCGTTCTTCGTCTTTTTGCGTTCTTCGTCTTTTTGCGTTCGTCGTCTTTTTGCGTTCGTCGTCTTTTTGCGTTCGTCGTCTTTTTGCGTTCGTCGTCTTTTTGCGTTCGTCGTCTTTTTGCGTTCGTCGTCTTTTTGCGTTCGTCGTCTTTTTGCGTTCGTCGTCTTTTTGCGTTCGTCGTCTTTTTGCGTTCGTCGTCTTTTTGCGTTCGTCGTCTTTTTGCGTTCGTCGTCTTTTTGCGTTCGTCGTCTTTTTGCGTTCGTCGTCTTTTTGCGTTCGTCGTCTTTTTGCGTTCGTCGTCTTTTTGCGTTCGTCGTCTTTTTGCGTTCGTCGTCTTTTTGCGTTCGTCGTCTTTTTGCGTTCGTCGTCTTTTTGCGTCCGTCGTCTTTTTGCGTTCGTCGTCTTTTTGCGTTCGTCGTCTTTTTGCGTTCGTCGTCTTTTTGCGTTCGTCGTCTTTTTGCGTTCGTCGTCTTTTTGCGTTCGTCGTCTTTTTGCGTTCGTCGTCTTTTTGCGTTCGTCGTCTTTTTGCGTTCGCGTCTTTTTTCGTGCGTCGTCGTCTTTTTGCGTTCTTCGTCTTTTTGCGTTCTTCGTCTTTTTGCGTTCTTTCTTCGTCTTTTTGCGTTCGTCTTTTTGCGTTCGTCGTCTTTTTGCGTTCGTCTTCTTTTTGCGTTCGTCGTCTTTTTGCGTTCGTCGTCGTTTTGCGTTCGTCGTCTTTTTGCGTTTGTCTTCTTTTTGCGTTCGTCGTCTTTTTGCGTTCGTCGTCTTTTTGCGTTCGTCGTCTTTTTGCGTTCGTCGTCGTCTTTTTGCATTCATCGTCTTTTTGCGTTCGTCGTCTTTTTGCGTTCATCGTCTTTTTGCGTTCGTCGTCTTTTTGCGTTCGTCGCCTTTTTGCGTTCGCCGTCTTTTTGCGTTCGTCGCCTTTTTGCGTCCGTCGTCTTTTTTGCATTTGCCTTTTTGCGTTCGGCGTCTTTATCCTGCATGCTGCAGCCGCTACAACTGACCCCAGTGCTCACGGGCACTGGCCGCTCACGGCTGCTCATCATGCTGCAGCCGCTCCAACCGACCCCGGTGCTCACGGGCACTGGTCGCTCGCGGCTGCTTAATTTCTCCTGCAGCCGCTCAAACCGGCCCCAATGCACAAGGGCATTGGTCGCTCGCGGCTGCTTAGTATCTCCTCCAGCCACTCACCTCTCCCGGCACGGGAGAGAAGTTGGGAGGGAAGTCGGGCACAGCTGTTCCCATTACGGGAGATCAGCGTGCCATTTGCTACTGCTGCCGACTGCCCGCAATTCTGCGGTTCTCACCCGCCAGCTTTCCCGCAGCCTTCGTGGATCCGGTCCATGTCTCCACCTAAGCTGGGGGGCAGTGTTAGCTGTGAGGAGGATGCTAGGAGACTGCAGGGTGACTTGGATAGGCTGGGTGAGTGGGCAAATGTTTGGCAGATGCAGTATAATGTGGATAAATGTGAGGTTATCCATTTTGGTGGCAAAAAACAGGAAAGCAGACTATTATCTAAATGGTGGCCGATTGGGAAAGGGGGAGATGCAGCGAGACCTGGGTGTCATGGTACACCAGTCATTGAAGGTAGGCATGCAGGTGCAGCAGGCAGTAAAGAAAGCGAATGGTATGTTAGCTTTCATTGCAAAAGGATTTGAGTATAGGAGCAGAGAGGTTCTACTGCAGTTGTACAGGGTCTTGGTGAGACCACACCTGGAGTATTGCATACAGTTTTGGTCTCCAAATCTGAGGAAGGACATTATTGCCATAGAGGGAGTGCAGAGACGGTTCACCAGACTGATTCCTGGGATGTCAGGACTGTCTTATGAAGAAAGACTGAATAGACTTGGTTTATACTCTCTAGAATTTAGAAGATTGAGAGGGGATCTTATAGAAACTTACAAAATTCTTAAGGGGTTGGACAGGCTAGATGCAGGATGATTGTTCCCGATGTTAGGGAAGTCCAGGACAAGGGGTCACAGCTTAAGGATAAAGGGGAAATCCTTTAAAACCGAGATGAGAAGAACTTTTTTCACGCAGAGAGTGGTGAATCTCTGGAACTCTCTGCCACAGAGGGTAGTTGAGGCCAGTTCATTGGCTATATTTAAGAGGGAGTTAGATGTGGCCCTTGTGGCTAAGGGGATCAGGGGGTATGGAGAGAAGGCAGGTACGGGATACTGAGTTGGATGATCAGCCATGATCATATTGAATGGCGGTGCAGGCTCGAAGGGCCGAATGGCCTACTCCTGCACCTAATTTCTATGTTTCTATGTTTCTATGTAAAAAGTAAGTGGAAGGAACGCAGAGTCTTCTTACCTGCTGTTCCCGACTTTTAAATTCTGGAACGCAGAGTCTCTTACCTGCTGTTCCTGGCTTTCAAATTTTGCTGCTGTGACTCGTTGCAATGCGTGTAGCGATATGACATGCATGCGTCCTGGCGGGGTTCTTCACGTAGTCACTCACGTGACTCCGAAGTAAAATTACCATTTGAATTTAATTGTGTGTATTGGTGGATGGGAAAGATTTAAACAGGTATCGGATTTAAACGGGTCATGTCATTAAGAATTCCGGTCGAACGAGTTTCCTGGCTGGCTTGCGGGTAAGTCCCTCACTCACGTTATACAGTATGTTTTTCCCATCTCTCTCTCTCCCCCTTCCAAGGTTGGTTCTTCCGTTTGCCTTCATTTGCTTCAGTTTTATTTGTTTGTGTTATTTATCACATTGTAGCATCTGAAAGATTCAAGCAGGTATCAGACGCTTTCTAAGGGCTGAATCGGCTAGTTCGCGGGGCCTTTCATTGCCCGGTGCGGCTTAAAATCAAGCTGCTGCATCGAGGTGATCGAGGCTCCCGATGTTGAAGGCCCTGCCGGCCAATTTTAAGCAGCGCCGGGTGATGAAAGGATCCACGAACGGTCCGATTCAAGCCCCACGATTCTGGGCGGACGAAGCTGCTGTTGTTGGAGTTCGGAGTCAGTCACAAACCAGGTCAGCTCCCGATGTTACCATCCACAGGGCCCATGGCCGAAGCCTCGCACTTGTGCATGTGTGTGTGTGCGCGTGCACGTGTGTGTGTGTGTGTGTGTGTGTGTGTGTGTGAGCATGTGCGTGACCGCCAAGAAATTGTGGGCCCCCCCTCCCAACATGTTTTGATATCGATTTCCGCCCCTGGCTGGGAGGGATTGGGGTGTGTGAGGGTGATAAGCAGAGTGGACTCTGCAGAAAGCGGGAAGAGGTAGATGGCAGGGGGACATAACTGATGTTGGGATCGCATTGAAGCTGACAGAGATGATGTATTGGATGTGGAAGTAGGTGAGGTAAAAGGTGAGGACCAGGGCAACTCTATCCCTGTTCCATCTGGGGAGATGAATAGCGAGAGCAGAGCTGCAAAAAACAATGGACACGCCATCCACATCTGGAGCGGGGGGGGGGAACCATATTCTCCGACGAAAGCCTGCAATATGACAACAGCTGTGATGGTGAGGGAGAAACTGAGAGAAGGATGGCATCTTTGCAAGATACAGGAGGTGTGGGAGGAGCTGTAGTCAAGGTAGCTGCAGTAATGACTTTGTAGAAGATGTATGTGGATTGACTGTTTCGGAACTGGAGACAGATCAGGAAAAGGGAGGGGAGTGTGAGAGATGATGCAAGTGAATTTGAGCGCAGGGTGGAAGTTGGTGATAAAGTTGCTAAAATTGTGAGTTTTGCAGCCTCAATGCAGATTTCTGATTTTTTTTTAATTAAAAATTCGAAAAGTTAAACAAATGTAACAATGATTGGGTTACATTAAAAATGCATTTTGCTATTTGTACCTCAATTCTGAGAAGCAAGCCACAAAATAATATTGAGTACCCATGTGGCTAGTTTGTTAAACAATTCTAAAATACAGATTTTCATTCCCATTTATAGCACCAACATAACACAATAGTAATTGATGAGCTCTGAAAGTAGCCATCCTGAGCATCGCTTAATAAAGTCATTAAGATTAATTACATTAAAGGTTCCAGTTCGTAACAAATAATAGAATCCCATTACAGGTTATCTTTTTGCTACACCCTGCAGATAACGAGGGCTCACATTAAATTTGCCCAGAGTGGAAATATTGTCCAGGTCTACCTCTGCATTTAATTCTAATTACGTGGCAGTGATTTATCCATTTGCAGATCAACTCTCCTCCACAGTCTCCGCTACACTTTCATGCTGTCGAGCTGAGATTTGGCCCAAATTAAAACCAAAGGAGTTTACCAAAGCATGGCAAGATCAGAAATGTTTGTCCCACATTAAGAAGAGACGGTTCTAGTCTGCAACTAAAAATTACTTATGTGTCCTTCAGATCTGGAATGAAAAACATTCCATTTAAAGCAGCTCAAGGACGTAAATACAAAGTGTTATCACTGAGGCCAGGACAAACATATCTGTCCCCATCTTATCTCTGTCATTCTGTATGCATCTGACATTTTAAGGCCAATGTCACTTACATAAATTAAACCATTTTAGCACATAATTGAAATTATTGCTGGTGATTTTTTTTTTAACCCCTGCCTATCTAACCCCTTCATAATCTTTCCTGTGAAAATAAAAATAAATCCCTTCTCAAATATTTCGAATACCAGGAATATCAATTAAGCATGTAATTAGCAGTTTAGATTCTGAAGCTGAGTTACATTATTTTTAATTCTGAAGATAGACAAAAAAAGCTGGAGTAACTCAGCGGAACAGGCAACAGCTCAGGATAGACCCTTTTTCAGACTTGCTTAAGTAAGCCATGGGGATATTTATTTCAACAGCAAATAAATGGAATAAATGTTTTCATATTTGATCAAATTTTACAATTTAAAATTTTATTACATATTTTTTATTACTGTACATTTTTGCAGTTTTTTAAGAAAGCAGTAAATAAACGCATTTGAATTTTTTAAGTGAAACTGTTGAAAGAATAGACTGATAAGCCATCAAATCAATAAATGACCTGTGCAATCAGTGCATATGTGCTCCTGCTTTTATGTTTACACATTTTCTTTACATGGTGCTCTCCCAAGAATGCTGGCACCAAGGTAGTGGAGGAAACAAAATCCAAGCTGGCAATCATCAGCCACAGAAGCATTTGTTTTTAGGTAATTAAACAAAGGATCAAACAAGTGAACATGTATGATTCAGTTCTATTGTCAGCCAATGAGAGTAGCATATAGCTCCTCCGGGTTTACTTAAAACAAAATGTTGTCTATTCAAAAATGCGTATGTGTATAATTCATTTGATTTATCGAATCCTATATCACAGGTGAGATCAATAGTGAATTTGCAAATTTTGGATTGATAATCCTATTGTATCACTTTTTTGTGCAGTTTTCATTTTGCATTGCATTCTCAACTCAACCTTCCAATTTGAACTAAATATGGGAAATTTTAGTGTTAAGAACTGGAAATAGTTTGCGATTTCCCCCCAATCTTTTGTTTTACCCAAGCAGAATGCAGATTTTCAGCATACAACTGGTTATATCTTTACCTCCTTATCAATAGTGAAGTTTAATAATTTTGTGCTGGATGAAGTGAAGCTGCAGCTGGTATTGAAGGCTATTGGAATTTTAACGTTTCACACTATTTGCCAAAATGCAGCATACACAGAAAATTACATTCACATTTCAGTGTCAAGGCAATGCAAAAGACACCTGACGTTAAAAGATACTGCAGTTGTCCTGTTAAAACTGTGAATGGAGTCAATAAAACATTGCAATGTTTATCCAGAAATAACATTTTTTTCTCTTCCTTCTCGGATTAAAATATTTGAATTGTCCGATACTGTTGATTAACTGCAGAAAAATTGCAGAGGGAACTTGGAAGGCAAATGGAATGTTGGTATTTATTTCAAGGAGATGAATTGCAAAACAAAAGAAGCCTTGCTACAAATATAGCACTCCTTGACTACCGCGTGCAATTTCTGATGAGACCCATGTTTGTGAAGGTTCACTGATGTGCTCTTATGATTGAGTTTAGTTTAGTTTTTTGTCACGTGTACCGAGGTACAGTGAAAATCTTCTGTTGCATGCTAACCAGTCACCTGGCAGTGAGTAAAGGTTGTGCAGATTGGTCTTATTGGAGTTTAGAAGAATGAGAGGTGACTTATTAAAACATAAAATAATGTATTAAAAAATAATTTATGTTTTAATAAAGGTCTGAAGACAAATTTAGAAGCAAATTTGGGCAGTCACAGTGGCGCAATGGTAGTGGTTGCTGCCTTACAAACCCGGGTTCGATCCTGACTACGGGTGCTGTCTGTACGGAGTTTGTACGTTCTCCCCGTGGTTTTTCTTAGAGAGCTTTGATTTCCTCCCACACTCCAAAGACGTACATCAAGGGAGGGGACGAGTCGGGCTACAGGAGTCTGGTGAACGACATTCTTGCCTATGGTGAGGTGAACGACCTAAGCCTCAACACAGACAAGACAAGAGAAATAATAATGGACCAGGAAAAATCCACCCCCCCCCCCGCAGCCCCTTATCATCAAGGGGACTGTGGTGGAGAGGGCTGACAGTTACAGATACCTGGGATTACAAGTACCATCAGATCTGAACTGGACTTTGAACACTGCTGCCACAGTGAAAAAAGCACAGCAGAGACTGTACTTCATCAGGCTGCTCAGAAAAGCTGGTCTGCACTGTCACCCTCTCACCCAGGTCTACAAAGGACTGATAGAGAGTCATATGTTTCTAGTGTAAATATGGTAGAAGTGTTGGGGAAAAGGGGTGAGATTTAATAAGTTATTCTTCTTCTCACTCCTTTTCGAGCTTGTACAGACACAGAGTTGGACATTGGAAATTTGCTTTTTGTTCTTTTCATTGCTTGTAAATATTGATTGTAATGTCCAATTGTTTGATAATTTCGATTTTGTTACTATTAATGTCTTTAATGTCTTTACTTGTTCGGAATAAATAAAATAAATAAATAAATAAATAAATAAATAAATAAATAGAGAGCATCCTCACCACAGGCATCACGGTGTGGTATGGAAACACCACACAGACAGAGAGGAAGGCTCTGCAAAGAGTCATAAAGACTGCAGAGAGGATTATCAGAACGGAACTCCCCTCCATGGATACAATCTATACACAGCGCTGTCAAAAAAGAGCAGAGAGAATCATCAGAGACACACTACATCCAGCTCACTCCCTGCTCAAACACAAAAACTGCACATACAACCTCAGGCACAGACGAGCGGACAGCATTGTCACAAACAGAACACGCTTTTTTAAGAGCTTCTTCCCTGCCACAGTGAGACTCTTGGCCAAAACAAAATGGACTGATGTCCTGACCTACCTCATAGCACATCATATTATATTATATTGTATTGTCTCCTGGGCCTGTGCAATTTACAATGCAATCGATACTTTTTATATAGGGTTTGTGTAATTTACAATGCTCTCACTTTTCCCTTTATATAGGGTTTTAGGCATTTTCTTTCTTTTTAGTTCTAGAGAAGTATGTTTTTATAGATTATGTGTCTTCTGTGTGTCTTTTTAACTTGACTTGACTTGACTCTCTGAACAATCGCACAAGAGTTCCTATGTGTGTAAGCACAAATGGCAAATAAAGTTTTTGACCTTTTGACCTTGTACAGGTATGTAGGTTAATTAGCTTGGTAAATGGAAAAATTGTCCCTAGTGGGTGTAGGATAGTGTTAATGTGCAGGGATCGCTGGTCGGGGCAGACCCGGTGGGCCCATTTACTTTCTGTGTAAAATCTTTCTCCTCGGATCCCCTTTAAAATTCCTTCCTCATGGAGCCATATACAATAGTGGCATTTGATCAGCTCATGGAAGTGCAGGGAATAGAGGGATATGGATTATGTACAGGCAGATTAGATCAGTTTTACTAGGTATCATGTTTTTGGCACATACATTGTGGGCCAAAGGCACTTTCCTGTGCTACACTAGAAACATAGAAAATAGGTGCAGGTGTAGGCCTTTCGGCCCTTCGAGCCTGCACCGCCATTCAATATGATCATGGCTGATCATCCAACTGAGTATCTGCCTTCTCTCCATACCCCCTGATCCCTTTAGCCACAAGAGCCACATCTAACTCCCTCTTAAATATAGCCAATGAACTGGCCTCAACTGTTCTATATTCTATGGTACGGAGATGATGAAGAGAGTGTCAAAATGTGTTCATCTTATCTGGAAACAGAACTTTGGCAGAAAGCTTAGCAGATGCTACAGTGAGTTAAGAAGCAGAATGTAACCACCATTATTGTGTTGTTTCATGCTTCGACAAGGCATAAGAATATTACACAAGTAATAGCGGGTCATAAGAATGAATATCATTGCCTATTTCCACTAAGGACTGAACAAACAAAGCATGAGTGTTTTAAAGGTGACGGGAAGGTGGGACAAGAGACTTGCACACAAAAAAGACAGATTCAATAGGAATCAAGCTAGGAGCCGGTGTAGTGTAAGGATACACAACACTGAAGACCCCACAGGAGTAAGGGGAGACACAAGATATTTCCGGGTAGGAGTCAAGGTGGTATTTTAAGCAAGTCAAATACATACAGTGGCTTGCAAAAGTATTCATACCCCTTGAAATGTTCAACATTTTGTCACGTCACAACCACAAACGTAAATGTATTTTATTGGGATTTTATGTGATAGACCAACACAAAGTGGCGCATAATTGTGAAGTGGAAGGAAAATGATACATGGTTTTCAAATTTTTTTACAAATAAAAAACTGAAAAGTGGCATGCAAAAGTATTCAGCCCCCCTTTGTAGAACCACCTTTCGCTGCAATTACAGCTGCAAGTCTTTTGGGGTATGTCTCTACTAGCTTTGCACATCTAGAGACTGAAATGTTTGCCCATTCTTCTTTGCAAAATAGCTCAAGCTCAGTCAGATTGGATGGAGAGCGTCTGTGAACAGCAATTTTCAAGTCTTGCCAGAGATTCTCAATTGGATATAGGTCTGGACTTTGACTGGGACATTCTAATACATGAATATGCTTTGATCTAAACCATTCCACTGTAGCTCTGGCTGTATGTTTAGGGTCGTTGTCCTGCTGGAAGGTGAACCTCCGCCCCAGTCTCAAGTCTTTTGCAGACTCTAACAGGTTTTCTTCCAAGATTGCCCTGTATTTGGCTCCATCCATCTTCCCATCAACTCTGACCAGCTTCCCTGTCCCTGCTGAAGAAAAGCATCCCCACAGCATGATGCTGCCACCACCATGTTTCAGTGGGGATGGTGTGTTCAGGGTGATGTGCAGTGTTAGTTTTCCGCCACACATAGCGTTTTGCATTTAGGCCAAAAACTTCAATTTTGGTCTCATCTGACCAGAGCACCTTCCTCCACATGTTTGCTGTGTCCCCCACATGGCTTGTGGCAAACTGCAAACGGGGCTTCTCATGGCTTTTTTTCAACAATGGCTTTCTTCTTGCCACTCTTCCATAAAGGCCCGATTTGTGGAGTGCACGTCTAATAGTTGTCCTGTGGACAGATTCTCCCACCTGAGCTGTGGATCTCTGCAGCTCCTCCAGAGTTAGCATGGGCGTCTTGGCTGCTTCTCTGATCAATGCTCTCCTTGCCCGGCCTGTCAGTTTAGGTGGACGGCCATGTCTTGGTAGGTTTGCAGTTGTGCCATACTCTTTCCATTTTCGGATGATGGATTGAACAGGGCTCCGTGAGATGTTCAAAGCTTGAGATATTTTTTTATAACCTCACCCTGCTTTAAACTTCTCCACAACTATATCCCTGACCTGTCTGGTGTGTTCCTTGGGCTTCATGATGCTGTTTGTTCACTAATGTTCTCTAACAAACCTCTGAGGCCTTCACAGAACAGCTGTATTTATACCGAGATTAGATTACACACAAGTGGACTATTTACTAATTAGGTGACTTCTGAAGGCAATTGGTTGCACTGGATTTTATTTAGGGGTATCAGAGTAAAGGGGGCTGAATACTTTTGCACGCCACACTTCTCAGTTTTTTATTTGTAAAAAAATTTGAAAACCATGTATCCTTTTCCTTCCACTTTACAATGATGCGCCACTTTGTGTTGGTCTATCACATAAAATCCCAATAAAATACATTTATGTTTGTGGTTGTAACGTGACAAAATGTGGAAAATTTCAAGGAGCATGAATACTTTTGCAAGCCACTGTAACCACGTAGATTACTTCAAATATCCTGACAAAGTGTGGGTCGGCAAGGTAATTGGCCACTGTAAATAACCCATAGCATATAAATCAGCAGTGGAATTTACAAGCAATTTAAAATGTCGGAGGGTGGATGGAATTAATACAGGATTAGAATAAATAGGCCTCTTAATGGATGACACAAACTTTGTTCGTCAACAGGCCTGATTTTTGCTGTACGACTTACAGACGATTTAATTCTTGTTAAATGTTATAATTAACGCTGGGTTGGTCCTTTATTTGAACTTAACAACCTATGTCTCCATCATCCTACACTTGCTGCACCCAGGTACGTAGTAGTTAATTTGCTGTACAATGCAGTTGAACATTCATCAGCCATGATCGTATTGGATGCAGTGCTGGCTCGAAGGGCCAAATGGCCTGCTCCTGCACCTATTTGCTATGTTTCTATTCTGCATTCAATGGACATTCTCACTTCTGACTGTATGACAGCAGTCATTGATAAAGCAGCTGAAAATATTTGGGCCTAGGTAAAGACCGAAAGGTAATTTACCCAAAGGTGAATTTATTATGGGGAACGAGGAAATGGCAGATGTGTTGAACAGGTACTTTGGATCCGTCTTCACTAAGGAGGACACAAACAATCTTCCTGATATAGTAGTGGTCAGAAGATCTGGGGTGACGGAGGAACTGAAGGAAATCCACATTAGGCAGGAAATTGTGTTGGGTAGACTGATGGGACTGAAGGCTGATAAATCCCCAGGGCCTGATGGTCTGCATCCCAGGATACTTAAGGAAGTGGCTCCAGAAATCGTGGACGCATTGGTGATCATTTTCCAATGTTCTATAGATTCAGGATTAGTTCCTGTGGATTGGAGGGTAGCTAATGTTATCCAGCTTTTTAAGAAAGGCGGGAGAGAGAAAACAGAATTATAGACGAGTTAGTCTGACATCGGTGGTGGAGAAGGTGCTGGAGTCAATCATAAAAGATGAAATAGCGGCACATTTGGATAGCAGTAACAGAATCAGTCCAAGTCAGCATGGATTTATGAAGGGGAAATCATGCTTGACTAATCTTCTGGAATTTTTTGAGGATATAACTAGGAAAATGGACAAGGGAGAGCCATTGGATATAGTGTACCTGGACTTTCAGAAAGCATTTGATAAGGTCCCATATAGGAAATTAGTGGGCAAAATTAGGACACATGGTACTGGGGGTAGTGCTGACATGGATAGAAAATTGGTTGGCAGACAGGAAACAAAGAGTAAGGATTAACGGGTCCCTATCAGAATGGCAGGCAGTGATTAGTGGGGTGCCACAAGCCTGGGTGATAGGACTGCAGCTATTTACAATATACATCCATAATTTAGATGAAGGGATTCAAAGTAACATTAGCAAATTTGCAGATGACACAAAGCTGCAGGTGTGGTAAATTGGATTAGTAAGTATGCAGATGATACCAAGATAGGGGGTGTTGTGGATAATGAAGAGGATTTCCAAAGTCTACAGAGTGATTTAGGCCATTTGGAAAAATGGGCTGAAAGATGGCAGATGGAGTTTAATGCTGATAAATGTGAGGTGCTACACCTTGGCAGGACAAATCAAAATAGGACGTACATGGTAAATGGTAGGGAATTGAAGAATACAGTTGAACAGAGGGATCTGGGTATAACCGTGCATAGTTCCTTGAAGGTGGAATCTCATATAGATAGGGTGGTAAAGAAAGCTTTTGGTATGCTAGCCTTTATAAATCAGAGCATTGAGTATAGAAGCTGGGATGTAATGTTAAAATTGTACAAGGCATTGGTGAGACCAAATCTGGAGTATGGTGTACAATTTTGGTCGCCAAATTATAGGAAGGATGTCAACAAAATAGAGAGAGTACAGAGGAGATTTACTAGAATGTTGCCTGGGTTTCAACAACTAAGTTACAGAGATAGGTTGAATAAGTTAGGTATTTATTCTCTGGAGCGCAGAAGGTTAAGGGGGGACCTGATAGAGGTCTTTAAAATGATGAGAGGGATAGACAGAGTTGATGTGGACAAGCTTTTCCCTTTGAGAATAGGGAAGATTCAAACAAGAGGACATGACTTCAGAATTAAGGGACAGAAGTTTAGGGGTAATATGAGGGGGAACTTCTTTACGCAGAGAGTGGTGGCGGTGTGGAATGAGCTCCCAGTGGAAGTGGTGGAGGCAGGTTCATTGGTATCATTTAAAAATAAATTGGATAGGCATATGGATGAGAAGGGAATGGAGGGTTATGGTACGAGTGCAGGCAGGTGGGACTAAGGGGAAAAAAATTTGTTCGGCATGGACTTGTAGGGCCGAGATGGCCTGTTTCCGTGCTGTAATTGTTATATGGTTATATGGTTATAAAGCTGGGTGGCAGTGTGAACTGTGAGGAGGATGTTATGAGAATGCAGTGACTTGGACAGGTTGGCCGAGTGGGCAGATGCAGTTTGATGTGGATAAATGTGAGGTTAGCAAAAACAGGAAGACAGATTATTATCTAAATGGTGTCAAGTTGGGAAAAGGGGAAGTACAACAGGATCTGGGGATCCTTGTTCATCAGTCAATGAAAGTAAGCATGCAGGTACAGCAGGCAGTGAAGAAAGCAAATGGCATATTGGCCTTCATAACGTGGAATTGAGTATCGGAGCAAAGAGGTCCTTCTGCAGTTGTACAGGACCCTAGTGAGACCACTCCTGGACTATTGTGTGCAGTTTTGCTCCCCTAATTTGAGGAAGGACATTCTTGCTATTGAGGGAGTGCAGCGTAGGTTTACAAGGTTAATTCCCAGGATAGCAGGACTATCACATGCTAATAGAATAGAGCAGCTGGGCTTGTATACACTGGAATTTAGAAGGATGAGAAGGGATCTTATTGAAACCTATAAGATTATTAAGGGTTTAAGACTCGCTAGAGGCAGGAAACATGTTCCCGATGTTGGGGGAGTCCAGAGTCCAGTTTAAGAATAAGGGGTAAGCCATTTAGAATGGAGATGAGGAAACACTTTTTCATACAGAGTTGTGAGTCTGTGGAATTCTCTGCCTCAGAGGGCAGTGGAGGCTGGTTCACTGGATACTTTAAAGAGAGAGCTAGATAGGACTCTTAAAGATAGCGGAGTCAGGGGATATGGGGAGAAGGCAGGAACGGGGTACTGATTGGGGATGATCAGCCATGATCACCTTGAATGGCGGTGCTGGCTCGAAGCGCCAAATGGCCTACTCCTAATAATAATAATAATAAATTTTATTTATGGGCGCCTTTCAAGAGTCTCAAGGACACCTTACAAAAATTTAGCAGGTAGAGGAAAAACATGTAAGGGGAATTAAAAAAATAGTAGAGACATGACTAGTACACAAAGTAAAGACTGAATACAATTCAAAACACAATATGAGGCAATTAATGCACAGATGAAAACGGAGGGGGACGTGGGGCTAAAGATAGGCATAGGTGAAGAGATAGGTCTTGAGGCGGGAACTGGAAGATGGTGAGGGACACGGAATTGCGGATCAGTTGGGGGAGGGAGTTCCAGAGCCTAGGAGCTGCCCTGGAGAAGGCTCTGTCCCCAAAACTGCGGAGGTTGGACTTGTGGATGGAGAGGAGACCGGCTGATGTGGATCTGAGGGACCGTGAGGGTTGGTAGGGGGAGAGGAGGGCAGTGAGATATGGGGGGGCCAGATGGTGGAGGGCTTTGTAGGTGAGGATCAGGATTTTGTAGGTGATCCGGTGGGAGATGGGAAGCCAGTGAAGTTGTTTGAGGACTGGAGTGATGTGATGCCAGGATTTGGTGTGGGTGATGAGTCGGGCGGCTGTGTTCTGGACCAGTTGGAGTCGGTTGATGTAGGTGGAGCTGATGCCAAGGAGAAGTAAGTTGCAATGGTCCAGTCGGGAGGAGATGAAGGCATGGATGAGTCTTTCAGCAGCGGGCGGTGTGAGAGAGGGTCTGAGTTTGGCGATGTTGCGGAGATGAAAGAAGGAGGTTTTAATGACATGGCGAATGTGAGGCTCAAGGGAGAGGGTGGAATCAAAGATCACGCCAAGGTTGCGGGCCTTGGGAGATGGGGAGACAGTGGTGCCGTTGATGGTGAGAGTGGGGTTATTGATTTTGCTGAGTGTGGCTTTGGAGCCTATGAGGAGGAATTCTGTCTTATCGCTGTTGAGTTTGAGGAAGTTATGTTGCATCCAGGTTTTTATAGCTAACAAACAGGAGTTGATATGGGGAGGGGGGGGGGGGGGTTGTGGGGGGATTTGGTGCCAAGGTAGATCTGGGTGTCATCGGCGTAACAGTGGAAGTCCAGGTTGAAGTGGCGGAGTATCTGACCAAGGGGGAGGATGTAGATGATGAAGAGGAGGGGGCCGAGTATGGAGCCTTGGGGAACGCCTTGAGTGACTGTGGCTGTAGCAGAGGTGTGGTTGTGGAGAGAGATGAAGTGGGATCTGTTGGAAAGGTAGGAACAGAGCCAGCTGAGTGCAGAACCTTCAATGCCAAGGTCCCCAAGTCTGGTAAGCAGGATGTTATGGTTCACTGTATCGAAGGCTGCGCTCAGGTCGAGGAGGATGAGGATGTTGAGGGAACCAGTGTCAGCAGAGGTGAGGAGGTCGTTGAGGACTTTGAGGAGAGCAGTTTCTGTGCTATGGAGGGGGCGAAAGCCAGATTGGAGGGTTTCAAGTAGGTTATACGCAAGGAGGTGGGAATGAAGTTGTGACGCAACGATACGCTCCAGGGTTTTTGAAAGAAAGGGGAGGTTTGAGATTGGGCGAGTTAATGAGAGAGGAGGGATCAAGACCAGGTTTCTTTAAGATTGGTGTGACAGCAGTAGTTTTGAAAGCGGAGGGGACAATTCCTTGGGACAATGAGTAGTTGAAGAGATTAGTGAGGTAGGGGCAGAGAACGGGGAGGCAGGACTTCAGCAGGGCAGTGGGGAGAGGGTCGAGGGAGCAGGTAGTGGGTTTGGAAGAGCTGATGGGTTTGGAGATTTCAATAGGGGTGACCAGGTCAAACTGGGAGAGGAAGCAGTGTGGAGGAGGGGTAAGGAGGTCAGTGGAGATGTTGAAAGTAGGGGCCTGCACCTGCTGAAGTCCTGCCTCCCCGTTCTCTGCCCCTACCTCACTAATCTCTTCAACTCCTACTCCAACTCCTCCACCTACTCCTGCACCTATTGACACTGCTCTGAGAAGCTCCTGTGGTGTTGACCTGGGGCAGGAATGATCACCCTCCACCATCACACACGTCATCCTTTTGCATAAAGTACAATTTCAGACACTGCAATATTTTCCATGGATGTCCAGTGACTTGTTTTATAAAGCATGTCATCTTGATGCAACGCTCATTCAAATGCCAGTTTGTCTCAGGTATTCACTTCCTATTTAGACACAGCTGCATAAACCAACCTGATCGGATTATGGACGAGTAGATTTGTGAACTGCCATTAAGCCAGGTTACATTTGACTTTTTTTTTTTTTTAAATAACATAATTTGAACAATTATTCAGTCAGTTATGTGTCAAATTTATAACTGTTCTGGAACAGCTAGTTCTGGAGCATAACTTCAATATTACAGCTGAAACATTATCTTATCCATAACATTTCCTGGCCGCATATGGAATTAATTAGCTCAAACTGATTTCCGTAAGAATGGAGATCTCAAGCGGAAATCAAGATGAATCTTTAAAAGAGATTGGGACACTTGCGTGGATAGGAAAGATTTGCTGATTCAGAATTAAAATGTATTGATGTTTTACAATTAACCCCTTTATGATTAAAATCCACCTTACTACATGAAAAGAGGAATAAAGTGAACTGTATTTAAACCTTTCATTGGTACCCGTACAAATTATATTTAATCTCCAGTTATAAAGCAACTGGGCTGGTAGACTTATCCAGGTGGCAAGGACACATTTATAGCACTTTTGTTTTTAAACTACTGCGCTTGTGAAAATCTTAAAATATTAACAATAAACACATCAAGTTATGATTCATTAGTTCACATATTCAGTTGTAATTGCAACTCCACAAAATAGGATACAGAAACCATGGATTTGATGTTGATTTTTATTGTATTGTACCAATGCTCAAAAAAACAGTATTTACAGACTGGAACAGAAAGACAGGTACTTCACGGAATGGTCAGTTCATCCAACATCTATTCTGTGTATTTTCCAAGAATATCTCCATCCCTGAACAAGTAATAATCCTGTGGGAGAGAAAAAGGAAATTGATGCATAATAGTGGGGAAAAAGGGTGGGGGTGGGGGAACTACTGACATTCAAAATATGGATGATGGTACTAACCTTATCTTCTAAAACAACTTTTGTTCCTCCATATTCTGGCAGTAAAACAGTCTCACCGACTTTTACATTAACTGGCTGAATCTCGCCACTCTGGAAAATAAATGCAAATTAACCTCTGAACACTTGCCCCATTTTGTAACAACCATCCTCAGTTACTGAGAAGCCCATATTCTAAATGTGTAAGAAGGAACTGCAGATGCTGGTTCAAACCAAAATTAGACAGAAAAAACTGGAGTAACTCAGCAGATCAGACAGGAATAGGTAACCCTTCTTCAGAAGAGTCTCGACCCAAAACGTCACCCATTCCTTTTCTCCAGTGATGTTGTCTGACCCGCTGCGTTACTCCAGCTATCTGTAATCTTCAGGCCACATTTTAAATAATTTTATTGATAATTTTCCTCATTGAACACATAGGACAAGTGGTCTTTTGAATGTATTTAAACACAAGAGTAAAAATAGCACCAAAAACAAATAGGGGCTCCAGAAAAGTTCTTTATAAATACTAGGACAGTAACATTTGTTTTGAGAGACTTTACTTACATACTTTGCACCTTTCATTAGAGTTAGGTTCCTCAGTATTGCAATATATCTGATTTTTACCAAATCTCGAGTTGTGGAGAATAGCAAAATCCTTTCTCGAACCATCAGAAATCTTTGTCTGGCTTTACAACTCAGTTAATAACTGTGGGGACTTCCTGCCACTTTGATTTGGGGAAGGCAATGCTCATATAAGACAAGAATGTGGTTAAATGCGATCAGACACTACTTAGAAACAAACCTTCACTCGGCTGCCAGGTCCAATTGCTAGGACTGTTGCTTGCAGCACTTTTCCCTGAGATTTCTCAGGAAGCATGATGCCACCTTTTGTCACTGTTTCTGCTGCAACTCTTTCCACCAATACACGATCGAAGAGAGGAAGAAACTTTCTGAATGCTTGACCTGCCTGTCGAAATATTTAAAAAAAACATTTTGTAACTTAACAAAAAGATTACAAATCACATTTTCTAAGTTATTCTAACGTTGCTTGACCTGAATTTATTGCTATTGATTTATAAATTATGATCAACATCATTTTGAAAATCTGCAATTACAAAATGAGTTAGACAAACTTACCATATTTGCAGTTTATTTTACCTTGTAACGCAATTAAATACTTTGTTTATATAACAATAAAAATAGATGGTATTCAAGATACATTTTCCTATTACAAGTACTGGTTCAATAGCAACACGTTTCGAAGAAAATAGTCTTAAGTGTTATGAAGGGAAAATTACAAAAGCTATTTTGCAGGGAAATTTCAGAATAAAATAGTAAACATTTTAAAACTACTTTTTCCTAAACCAATCGCCCCTCACCACAAAGTAAATGTGGCTCATTTGACCTTGCAGACATGCCCAATCTCACACAAGGTCGCTTACCTAAATGTACTTAACAATATTAGTTGTTCACTTCCATTCAAATATCAATGCGGGATACAGAATAGCAAATATGTAGCAACTTCAATCGACAATAGATATGTTACAATCTGGTTTCTGATACCAACACAGAGATCATTATGATTTTAAGCACGATTGTAGTGGTGAATGGCTTCAAGCAATTTACTGGGGAATTTCATTGTATTTTTTAATTTGATTTTAATTTCTACTAAAAGCACAAAAGGTATTTTGTATCACGCAAGCAGTTTATTTTAAAAACTTGCAGCTTCCCCCACGTTATGGCGTACAACACAACGCTTTTTAATCACCTCGCAACACGACACATGGAGAAAACCTGAAACTGTCTTTTTGACGCTTACCATTCCTGCTCTGTGTTGGAGAAAGTGCTAGCAATGAGACTAGCTTGCTTGCAGCCTTCTTTCTTTCTGCAACGGCGACGATGGTAGCCCGTCCACGTGAGGAAATAGCCTTCGAACCCGGCGACGTGACCTCGAACGTCAGGAAAATGTTACACCGGGTTCTAGAACCTCGCCTTCTATTCACAAAAAAAGTGAAACATCTCTCGCCGCCTCCGTGCAATTCCCAATTTAACTTTTTGTGCAAGAATTGCTAAGAAAATTATTGCACAATTACATTTAAGCTTAAATAACGTGCACTTTGACCTCGCCCGCGCGAAGCGTCTGGAACTTTCTGGAAATCGCACCCCTGAACGAGCATACGGGATAAACACAGCTTTGCTTTTAGCCCAATGTTGCATTTTATTCCGGTGTTTTGCTGCTGAAGTCCAGAGATCTTTTTAATTGCTGCACTCAACTGGAATTTGTCGGTAAGACGCCAGCTTGCTTGGTGGCCGGGGATTTGAAGGGAGGGTGGTTGTAGACTATGCAGAGTGAGGGGCTGCGGCTGGTAGCCCGGCTGTTCACCCACGTGTTCACGCAGGGCGAGTCGCAGCGGCAAGGATCTGGGATCGTGCAGTCTGCGTGTAGCTGCTCAACGCTCTTGTTGCAGAGCGTTTACTGTCTCACTTCTACCCTTAGACACACAAATAGAATTAGTGAGTATGGCAGTTGTGCAATAGGTTTGCTAAATAATCATTGCTTTGGAATGAGTTTGTAATTGCAAAATGGGTGCAAAATACGCAGTAAAATGAGCCAATGAATGAATCGGCGAAACCGGGGGGGGGGGGGGGGTTATTGCTATAATGTTGCGTTTTAACGGGATCTACAGTCGGACGACGCGTTTGCAAATGTTAATGTTCTTTAAGTGGGATGTTTGTGAATAGCATTTATTTAGTGTTTTTGTGCCTTTTTGATTTGACCTTGTGACGTGCGTACTTTCACGACATGTGGCCCGGGGTTGCGCCGCATCTCTGCTCCCTCCCCCGTCTACTCGTCGAGCTGTTTAACTTGTAAAACCATCGTCTTGTCCTCTTGCAGACAATGCTCCGTTTAGCGACCGCTTTGCGCCAAGTGCGACCTGTTTCACGGCTACTTACACCTCGGCTCAGCCGAGCTTACGCCAAGGATGTGAAGTTCGGCTCTGAAGCTCGGGCTCTCATGCTGAAAGGTGTCGACCTTCTCGCCGATGCTGTGGCCGTTACCATGGGGCCAAAGGTAGTTAAAGTTCGGGCATAAGTTTGATGTTGCCCTTCAGCCCATCACATCCATGTCCACCTTTTTTGCCCATCTACACGTCTCTTAAATATATTGACTGTATATGATTTAATGTCTGTATGTGAATTCGCCATCTCTTCTGGCAAGCAAGTTCCAGATAAACAGGAGGTCTGGAGTAGCCAATGTTTCAGACATAGATTTTGCTCGGATAAATTGTTAATGGAACTGCTGAAAGGAACTTGGAGCCTTGTGATTGTCGCAGCAAAACTCGAGCTCAAAAGGGGTAAGTGGTGGGTAATAGCAGTGAAGATTAAGTAATTGGTGAATCATTTGAATCTGCAACATTGTCTCTTTCTGCAGTTCAATTAAGTCAGCATGTGCTCACATTCACAAGTGAGCTCTGCTGGCCACAGGTCCAATGTTCAGTTGTAATATAACAACCGTGAAGTAGTGTGCTTTTTTTCCGACTACTACTTGAAGCAGTGAGCTGTTTTAACCTGAGGGTGCATCACATAGATGTATTGCAAACATCGTTCAATTTTCTAAATCAAGATTACTGAGATGTTCCTGTGAATAACTTCTCTCATATAGCAGTGATTCCCAACCTGGGGCCATGGCAAATTTCAGGGGGCCACAGAAAAAATATGGGGATTTAGGGGGCCACAGGTTCAATGAAGGGGCCCACTTTTTTCCGCTAATAATGTCGGGGGGGGGGGGGGGGAGGGCACAGAAAAATTAAAGAGCCCAAGGGGGCCATGAACTAAAAAAGGTTGAGAACAAAGCCACCAAATGAAATGCACTACCTCAGCTCACTCCTCTTCTGAGTCAGTTTTCTCCTCGTTTTTAAGCTCAGGATTTTTATTCTGGGTAAAATTCCAAGATTTGGGGGACTTGCGGTTCATTCTTGAGAAGGAGATTAAAAACTTCACAAATGGTGGATGAATCAATATCAGTGGTGTTAAGATGAATCAATATCTCCCTGCTGTTAAGAGTTATGCAGACTTGAATAATACCACTTTAGAATCAAATCCAGCGTGGATTAAAAAAAAGAGGTATAAATGGGGTAGTTACCCAGAATACTTTTCCCATGGTATGGATATCAAACACAAGAGTATGGTGATTTGAGGGGATAGTATTTTTTTTACATAGAATGGTTGATATCTTCATCTTGCTGCCAGGGGAGATGGTGGCATCAGTTACAGTCACTGTAGATGGGCAATATGGATGTTTTTGGCCAAAGGGCCAGTTTCGGTGCTTTACAACCTTGCGCCAGCTTTTTTGTGTAACCTCTGAATCATTAATATCTTCAAGACCCTAAAACTGGAGTTCGTCTCTGATTGATCTGTTTTTTTCTGATGCCGGTTCCTTAGCTTGTAAAAGATGCAGTGCTTTAGTATTGATTTAGTTTGCACTAATCTCTTTTTAAATTTCCACTAATCTTCCTAGTTAAGTATCCAGCACAGTCACTGTCCACTTGCTGTGTTATCATTAACTGTAGTGTTATCAAGTTCAGTGGAAGTTCATTGGAGATTTTTAATTCACTAAGTTGTACGTCTGCCTGGATGGATTCTGTTCTGAGCAATGGTTTGGGGTGAGAAGCTTTTCAGGTTTTCAAGAGCAGCAAAACTCTTCCTGACAGAAACCCAGTATGTTTGACAATAAAATTATACTGTGGAAAGTTGATTTGTGAACTCTTGAATTGTATGCAAACTGAGGATAATATAATCATAACTACCTTTGGAGGGAAATATCCTATTTCCAAGGAAATATCAAGGACAATTATTTTGTCGTTTTTTATCTCTAATTCCCAAGTGACGAGCAGAAACCTATTTCAACTTCAGGTAAGTGACCTCATGAATGGTCAATCCGGCCACGTTGCTATCTTGACTCAGTAATTTTTATTAAGAGGCTATCTTTAAGCTCTGCCAAACCTTGCAAACTCTACTTTAAACAATGCCGTTCAAGGTCCATTTCAGCATAACTATAGTTTATCTTTGGCCTTCATGCCTTCCCAGCTCCCCTCCCCAGTCACAGAGATTGCTCTCTGGGGAAAAGACTTCAGCACCTAGTGGAAGCGTGCTGTTGTTCCAGTAGTGCTCCAGCAACCGAATCCTACTGTGAAATTCCTTCGTCAGTGGCGCAGTTAATGGAGTTGCTGCCTCGCAGCATCAGTGACCTGGGCTCAATCATGACCTTGGCTGCTGTCTGTGTTGAATTTGCACTTTCTCTCTGTTGCTGTGTGGGTGAGGAGCAAAACCTGAGTAGAGTTGATGGTGGAGGGGGAATAAAAGTGAGAATGAATAATTGACAGCTGGTGCAGGTTCAGTGAGCCGAAAGGCCTGTTTCCATGCTGTATCTCTTACTGATTAGTGATCTAGATTGCGTCCCTGTCTGTTTCCAAGGGCAAATTGTGTTGAGTGGGAAAACATCTAAACATTGTTATATTCCATTGCAGATGAACATAAGTAAGTGAGTGTTATCTAGAGACACTGTATATCAATAATATATCAAATTTTTGGAATCATCTGAAGATCTTTGTCCATCCAGAAATTCTCAGGATCCAAGAACTAAATCAAATGGAGGACAACTGTATGCCTGCTTTTAAAATAAAAAGGACATTGGAGAAAAGAACAGTCTGATAACTTCCCATGGCCTGATTAAGTTGCTTGAACGTGGGATTGTGGACCAACAACCTGTTTGGGCCAAGTCACTGAATATGTTTAAGACATAGATAGATTTCCAGGCATATTAAAGGATGTGGAAAGAGCAGGAAATGGTATTGCAATAGTGGGGAGAGAGTAAAATGCAGGAGTAACCCTGGGTCAGGGAGACTCTCTGGAGAACATTAATAGGTGGAGTTTCCAGTTGAGATTCTTCTACAGACTGATGGGGGGGGGGGGGGGGAGTGAAGAAAAGTGGGAGAGAGGAGGGGAAGGACAGAATGTGTAAGCAAGAACTGCAGATGCTGGTTTAAATTGAAGGTAGACACAAAATGAAGAAGCGTCTCGACCCGAAACGTCACCCATTCCTTGTCTCCAGAGATGCTGCCTTGTCTGTCCCGCTGAGTTGCTCCAGCATTTTGTGTCTAACTAGGGGCAGGACAGAGACTGGCAAGTAATATAACTGGGGGGGGGGGGGGGGGGGGGGGGTTGATAGGCAGATGATTGGGCAAACGCCAGTGGTGACAAGGCAGAGTGATATAACAGGATTGAAGAGTTGCGGTTGTGAACCAAGAGGAATTAATGTAGGTTAGGGAGGGAGATAAGTGTGATTCCAGATGGGGCACGGGAGGAAGATGGCGGGTGAGAAGGGGGTTGGGTTGCCTAAAATTGGAGAATTCAATGTTCATTCCATTGGGTTTTAAAGTGCCCAAGCGGAATATGAGGTACTGTTCCTCCAGTTTGCTGTGGTCTCACTGGCAATGGAGGCTCGGCCCAGGACACGGGGATCCTCATGGAGTTAAAATGGTTAGCAACCTGGAGATCCAGTGTCCACTTGGCAGAACATTAATAGGTGTTTGGCGAAGCAATTGCCAAGTCTACGCTTGGTCTTGCCACATCGGGAGATGGTGCCAGTGTACGTTTGCAACAAGGACCATTGGACATAACCGAAGTAAAGAAAGACATAGCTGCAACAGTGGGTCAACAATCATTGTTTGAAGGGTGGACAGGTCCAAAGAACTGAGTGGTCTGTTTTTATGTGTTTCAGGTACATTTTCAGTCCCTTCTATTGGAAAATAGTCAAAGAACTCTAAACTGCCAAACAGTTTTCAGTGAAAATGTTCTGTTCCCAACAGAGTGGTACATTAATTTAGGTTCAGTCAGCTATTAAGGTTATTTTCCCAGAGTGAATACATGTTCTTTTGTTGCTTGGATAGCAACCAATAGCAATTTATGACCTGATGGCTGAGATTGCTGTTTCAAATTGACTAGTGTACGGATGAGCATTTTGCAAGAGGAGCGGTTATGGAAATGTCAGGGACTGTGCTGCCCTGCAGCAAAGGTTGGCACGGTTGAGGAGAAATGTCTTTAGTCAGAGGGTGGTGGATCTGTGGAATTCTGCCATGGAAGGCTGTGGAGGCCAAGTCAGTGGATATTTTTATGGCAGAGGTAGATAGATAGATTCTTGATTAGTGCGGGTGTCAAGAGATTTTGGGGAGAAGGCAGGAGAATGGGGTTAGGAGGGAGAGATAGATCAACCATGATTTGAATGATGGAGCAGACGATATGGGCCGAATGGCCTAATTCTACTATCCATTGTGTCCTTGTGGTGATGCCACTGGTAGGGCTGCTGCTCCAGCGCTAGGATACAGGGTTCAAACCTGACCTCCGGTGCTGCTGTCTGTGCAGAGAGTGTGAGGTTTTCTCTACATTACAAAGCTCTACAGGTTGGCGAGTCATTGAAAATTCACTCACCATGGCTAAGGGGGTGGAGGGGAGAATAAAATTGATGCTTAATAATTTCAATGCAGTATTGCTTCGATTCTGTGCAATGTCGGTCGGTGCCTTCTGGTAAGTGGATAATCAACCACGATTGTTTGTTGATTTTATCTAGGGTCGAACAATCATTCTTGAACAGAGTTGGGGAAGTCCTAAAGTGACAAAAGATGGAGTGACAGTGGCGAAAGCAATCGAGTTAAAAGACAAGTTCCAAAATATTGGTGCCAAACTTGTACAAGACGTTGCCAACAACACAAATGAAGAAGCGGGTGATGGGACGACCACTGCAACAGTTCTTGCAAGAGCCATCGCTAAAGAAGGGTTTGAAAAAATCAGTAAAGGAGCTAACCCAGTGGAGATTAGACGAGGTTGGTTGCGATAACTGCATTGATTGCCAAATGTTTTATAATCTTTCAACCTAGGAACTCTATGCTAAATTAGATTTGAAAATCAAATATTGCATGTTTTACATAAATGGGTCTAATATATTTGAATATGGCAAACATTGTACCACAAACTAAAGCGAAACAAATGAAAAAATAATGTTTTCATGGCCCTTCAATAAGTGAGATTGCACCTCAAACTTACGAAAATCTAAAAAAAAAAACCTGAAATAGAGGGTGAAGTTGTGGGAAACACTCAACGGGTCAGCCATCATCTTTGGAAAGAAAATCATTTAACATTTCAGGTACGTGACCCTTCATTGGAATGGGACATTTAACAATCACGAGCCATTAACTGCTGCTCTTTCCGCTGCCAATTCTCCTTGCCTTCTTTTCTCTGTCTGGAAACCTTCCCTCTTCCTCCCTTGCAGTTTGCTTCAAAGCATGCATTTGCTAACGACTGTTCACTTGGCAAATGCACAGGAAATAGAAACATAGAAATTAGGTGCAGGAGTAGGCCATTCGGCCCTTCGAGCCTGCACCGCCATTTAATATGATCATGGCTGATCATATCAAATAGATTGATGTGAACTAAAACACATTGTCTGCCTGAATTTGTGTAACTGTGTCTAGTAAGTGTGGAAGCATATTGGGCCGAAGGACCACTTTCCATGCTGTATGGCTTTACAGATAGTCTGGTGTTTCATAAACGTTATGTGATTAATTACTAATTAAGGAATAACATTTAAATTAAGAGCCATGCTGGTTTATACAAAAGGGCACAAAGTGCTGGAGAAACCCAGCAGGTCAAGCAGCAGCTCTGGGGAAATTATCCATGGGTAACAGAGGATGTACTTCCTACGGCAGTTGAGGAAGCACAATCTGACACAGGCAATGATGGTCCAATTCTATACGGTCATCGTAGAGTCTGTCCTTGCCCTCTCCATCATGGTCTGGTTTGGCTCAGCCACCAAGCACGACATCCGGAGGCTGCAGCGAATCGTCTGATCAGCTGAGAAGGTTATTGGCCTCAACCTGCCCCCCATTGATGAACTGTACACTGCAAGGGCCAGGAAGCGAGTTGGTAAGATCATCTCTGACCCCTCTCACCCTGGCCACAAACTCTTTGAATCCCTTCCCTCTGGAAGGCGACTCCGGACTGTCAAAGTTGCCACAGCCAGACATAAAAACAGCTTTTTTTTTCCACGAGTAGTAGCTCTACTCAATAACCAAAAAACTGTAGCCTCCTTTTGCTCTGGTATTTTACGTAATTCACAAATTTAACCAATAATGTTTTATTATTAATGTTTTATGTGTCATTCCTAACTGCCACTGTATGTCATGTCACTTGCGGACAGAGCACCAAGGCAAATTCCTTGTATGTGAATACTTGACCAATAAACCCATTCATTAAGTCATTAAGTAACGTTTCAGGTCGGGTCCCTTCTTTAGTCCTGACCCAAAACGTCACCTGTCCCTGTCCGCCAGAGCTGGTGCCCGACCCGTTGAGTTACTCCAGCGTTTTGTGAATTTTTAAATGAACCCAGTAAAGGCAGATCTTGTGAGGAAGGTGGCCATTCACTTGTGTTTCATGGTGACACCGAGGTCATAAGTACAGTAAAATTATTACAAATTAATACTTGATTTTTTTTGTCTGATATCAACCAAAATAATAATTGTTACATCTGACCATTTGCTCCATGCGGTTATGTAAAGGTGAATGTAAAGTGAGAGTAAGATTAAATCCATGCAGGGATTATTGCAGGAAGATTTTGTATTGTGGACATTGGGCAAAGGCGAGGCCCCATTGAATCTGAAAGTTAAGAGGCGATAGATGCTGGAAATATGCAGCAGACCAGGCAGCATCTATGGAAAGGGAAATGGTTCAGATTTCTAAAATCATAGTGAGAGGAACAGAATGAGGTCATTTGGCCCATCAAGTCTACTCTGTCATTCAATCATGGCTGATCTATCTCTCACTCCTAACCCCATTCTCCTGCCGTCTCCCCATAACCTCTGACACCCGTACTAATCACGAATCTATCTATCTGCCTTAAATATATCCAACTAATAGATCCATCTTCAAAACTGGGAAAGTGAAAAGACAGTTAGATTTATATGTAGAGGTCGTGGGGGAGGAATGGATAGGACAACAGGGATATATCTGACAGCATGGTCAGCATTGCCCAGGTGAATACTATAAAAATCAGGATCCTCTGCGATTCCCTCTTGTTGTTATCTGGTTGACTTTATACTTTATTGAGATTGCTATGAATTTTAGTGATCTTTGCTGGTGTGTTCATGATAAATATATATTTAAAAAAAGAGTCTGTAGAAGGGTCTCGACCCGAAACGTCACCCATTCCTTTGCTCCAGAGATGCCGCCTGTCCCGCTGAGTTCCTCCAACGTTTTGTGCATATCATATCTTTTAAGCCCTGTCTCCCACTTCCCATTAAAATTCTAGAACCAATTAAAATATAAACCCCTTGAATAGTGCCCAAATTATGAGCCAAAATTTGTTTTCCTTGCAACTCCATCCTTTGACACCAGGTGTCAGCGTTGTACCTCTTCTGTATACACTCCATTCCTTGAAATTTCTTATGGCCTGGTGATCAAAATTGAAACATGATTTTGACTCGGTGTCAGCAGACACTGTACAGCTGCCCCATGAGAATTCCCTGATTGGCTCATCTTTTACTTGGTTTATTGCTGTTGGCAGCCCTTCCCTGCACAGACTCGTTCTTCTGGTTGGATCCCTTCTAAATTGATTTGCATTCTTCAAGGAGTGCTTGCCGTGTATTTTCACCAAACATTGAATTCCATTTGTCCAGTTTCCGGATTCTCTCAAATTTGGAGATCCATGGTTGCATTTTCTCTGTCTGAACCCCTCTCACTAGATATCCCTCTGCGATATCTTTATAGTTAACTCCCCTAGAATAGCAAGGAATACATCTCACTAAATTCTGGCTGCCCGTTAGGTGTTCTTCCCCCTGTTGCCTACGTCGTTCCAATTCGGGATGCAGGCTGATTACCCAAGTTAAATCCTGACCTCCGATTTTCCCTGTGATCACGTGGGCTTCCACTTGGATTGCAATGCCAGAGGAGTGTTCACGCGGACATGTTAGAGAGGAGCCCTTTGACAATGTCCAGTTGGTGGGGTTACTGTAAGAGCTGGAATTCACTCAATCAGCCAGGTAACATCCTTTGTTAGAAGACAATGTGAAAATCCCTTAAATGTGCCCAGATCTTGTACCAAGTTCAGGTAGAGTTTTGTAAGTTGTAAAGTGCTATGATAAACATTTGATTCCTTGGGCATGATGGAATTGATCCTTAGCACAAGGTTCTCTGTTCACCATTGAGTTTTGTTGCATCCAGTTGTCTCTCTTAAATCTTTTGCGTAAGTGTGGGGTAGAACACGTGCTGAGTTTTATTACAAAATCTTGCATCAGTCAAGTTTTTGAACTCGCCAATTACTGCGTTACATTTGGAATGGGAATTGCAACCATTGGCTGGAGCTGATAGTAAAATATCCTGGCAGCACCATCTAGTGCTAGAAGGGGATACTACAAGGATTTCCACTATGACTTTGCACCAAAAATGCTCATCGATTTTTTTTTTTTTGGTGACCTTTGCTAGCATTATATTTAACTTAAAAATCACCTTTCCATGGGATTTTTAAATATTGCTCTTGTTTTAAATAATAGATACTTTTGTTTTCCACCATTTATTATAAAGTGAACGGCTACATTTTGAAATGTGTTACAAATTAGAATATTAGCTGTAAATATGTAAGAAAAACAATCCAAGATTGCTCAAAACAAAATGCTTTATTAAAATCACTAATAGAATAAAAAGGAACAGAAGCCAAAGTAAACTTGTAGGTGATTGGGAAGGAGAAAGTTCTACAATTGCTAAATCTTTCTTTAGTGAACTTGGTTTCCTCCCCCAGCTCCTTGCCTTTCCCCCCACCAACTTCTGCATCCAACACATTATTCTCACATCTCCCCTTCTTCACCATGATCCCATCACTAATCGCTTTTCATCATCGGCATTTCTGCTTTCCACAGAGAGTTGCTCCAGCACTTGGACCCTTGAAATGTTACAAAAATTAACCCTGGATCTTTACTGTTGAATTGTCTAATCTTAATGGTAGTGTTTAGAAATTGTGTGCAATGCTAGGTTCAGGAGAGCGTGTAAAAGCCACAAACAAATTGGGTGCTCAGAGTGTTTTGGGAACATGATGGTGAGCGTGAGAAGTGATGCAAAAACACAAGAATATTGACGTCCTGAATCTTGATAAAATCTGTTTTTAAGAAATAAACGGGTAAGCAAGAACTGCAGATGCTGGTTTAAACTGAGGATAGACATAACATTCTGGAATGACTCAGCGGGACAGGCAGCATCTGTGGAGAGAAGGAATGGGTGATGTTTCACGCCGAGACCCTTCTTCAGACTAAAGACTGGTGGGGTGTAAGCTAAGGGGCTGGGAAACTCGGAGCGAGAGCAGAATTACAGGAGGAGGGGGTCCAAATTTACTTTTTAAAAAGTTAGCAGTTTTAGAACTTTCCTTCCAATTTGTTCTTACACGTTAACTTTGGCTTCCAACTTCCTTTTTCTATTAGTGATTTGAGCACTTCAGACTGAAGAAGGGTCTCGACCCAAAACGTCACCCATTCCTTCTCTCCTTCTGAGTTACTCCAGCATTTTGTGTCTATAAAACATGTAACGGGTTGGTAAACTGCGTAAGGAAACGATTACGCAAACTGCCATTGGATATGATTTGTGCTCTTCTTACAGGTGTAATGCTGGCTGTAGATGTTGTAATTAATGAGCTGAAAAAAATGTCCAAACCAGTTACAACTCCAGAAGAAATTGCTCAGGTATGTTTTCAGTAAGAAATACTTCATGCCCCTAAGAATGTTTTGGGAATTAAGGCTTTTTTTTGTACCCTGAATGTTAAATTAGCATTTTTAAGTTACTGTTTTAAATATTACTGCATAAATAGCACTCACCCTGCCTAACATTGATGTAAGATACAGCACAGGTATTCAGCTGGACAGTATGGCATTACTAAAAAATAAATAGGACTTTGAAGGGGCTTTACACTGTAGTTGTTTGCAGGCTGCTTCTGTCAACAAAGGCTCTGAAATTAGGCGTGAGATAAGGCACTTTATTTGCAACTAAGATACAATTTTCCATGGTTGAGAAATCTAACACTCTTCACCCAGCAGGCTTGCGTAGTTTGAGATTTAATATATTGCAAATTGAGATTGAATTTTGGGACTTTAGGGAATTGAGTGGATGGATATCGAGAGGGGTAAACACCAGCACTAATCAAGAATCTATCTCTGCCTTAATGTCCATTGACTTGGCCTCCTCATCTCCTTACTAAGGAACGTCCTTTAATTCTGAGGCTATGACGACAGGTCCTAACTAGTGCAGTTAGACATAATTACATAACTACAAGAACTTGCATGTAAACATTTGTGTGACTCAATGTATGCAGCATGTATTTTGCTTCACACATAGAATTTTCATGTCAGTTACTTTAGCTTTGTAATTACGTGTACATAGGAGACAATAACCCATCTTTGGTAAGTGAACACGGTAAAATTACATGTTGCCCCATTTTGTCTGTTGTATCAAAATATATTTGCTTTAGTTTTTCCTGCGTACATTTGGAGAGACTAATTTCATGGGACTTTTTAAAGTAAACCTATGGGGACATCGCAGGGTACCCATTTCTGATGAAAGAAAATACAATAAATGTGAACACAAGCCTAATAGTGTATACTGGGATTGGGAACGGAGGTAACCTCCCATATCTCTATATTATTTTTTCAACTCCTTCGTTATCAAGTGGCTTTCTATCTCTGCCTTGAAACAATTCAAAGACTCGTATTCCACGGGTCTTTGAAGCGAATTCAGTCAACTCTCAGCCCTCAAGGAAATTTTATCTTGTCTATCTTAAATGGGTGACCACTTATTCTTAAACAATAGTTCCTTGTTCTAGCATCTTCCACATCAGCCTCCTCCAGCTCTCACAGGATGTTATGTTTTGCACGAGTCCCATCTCACTCTTTTAAACTGCGGTTTACAAGACTTGCTCATAAGCCAATCTACCCATTGCTAGGCCCGATGAAAAGTTACTGACGAATGCTGATTACCTTGGACGCTGCTTGATTTTGCCAAATGTTTTCTGTTTTTATATCTGATTTGAAGCTTACTAGAAAAGAAAAGTGAAATGTACTCTGAAGCTTTGGTTTTAAAATTCCCCTATAGATAAAGCATTCACAATATAATAAAATGCTTGAAGTGACAGACTTTTCTGTACTTTCTACAGGTTTTTGATTACATTTTGGAAGAATGGACTAAATGCATCCCCTCTCTTGTTCTTTTCCCAATTTTATGTGAAGTTCACATCAGCAAGCTCTTCTGGTGCTGTTGTTTCACCAGAATTTCAGAATGTTTGCAGTTAAATCCCACCACTTTTAATTTCCCTTCCTTTTCCTTGAGAGACATGAACATTGAATTCTCACAATTCTGTTAGCCCTTGCTGTCTCCTCCCCTTCCTAGCTCTCCCTCAGCCCTCGAGCTCCTCCTTTTTCCTTTCTTCTCCACCCCCCACCCCCCATCATCTGAAGAAGGGCTTCGGTCCGAAACGTTGCCTATTTCCTTCGCTCCATAGATGCTGCAGCACCCGCTGAGTCCAGCATTTTTGTGTACCTGTCTCTTGGATATGTCTTTAGTTTAGTTTAGAGATACAGCGCGGAAATAGGTGCACCGAGCAGCGATCCCCGCACATTAACACTATCCTATACACACTAGGGACAATTTACATTTATACCAAGCCAATTAATCTACAAACCTGAGGTAGACACAAAAGAGCTGGACTAACACAGCAGGACAGGTAGCATCTCTGAAGAGAATGATGGGTGGCGTTTCGGGGTGGAGACCCTTCCGTGTGATTCCAACCTACAACCCTGTACGTTGTTGGGAGTGTGAGAGGAAACCGGAGATCTCGGAGGAAGGTCACGGGGAGAACGTACAAACTCCGTGTAGACAGCACCCGTAGTCAGAATTAAACACCGGTCTCTGGCGCTGTGAGGCAGCAACAACCGCTGTGCCGCCTTGCTGCCTACATTTTAGTTGCCCTGTGACGTGTGACAATACGTTCTCTTCGCCCATGCTCAGTGCTTCGGTCCCAAATCACTGACCCTTACAGCTTTCTTTATTCCACATTCTTTACACAGAAGAAATCTGATTAAAACTGCAGATGATTTTTAACCTCCCCAAGGTCTTCCTGTCTAATTCCCAATTCACCACCTTCACCACTGGCATTCTATGTACAAAGTACAAAAGCCTCTTATTGTGTCAAGTATTGACCTGACATTCCCTTGGCACTGGTGCTGTTCAATAATGTAACTTTAGGACCCTGTTGTCTCCATAAATGGGCAATGTTGCAGTGTTGGGTCCCAAGCCATTCTAGATCAGTAATTTTAATGTGTGGGTCCTTTCTATTGCCATTGTAGTTAACACGGGTTTGTTTACAGTAGAAATGCAGCTTAATTTGACTTGTTTGTACGTCTGTTATACATGAAATCCTGAGTGACTAAAATATTATAAGTTGTGTGTAACATGATCACCGTTCTGACTCTCTTTCCTAGGTGGCTACTATTTCAGCAAATGGTGATAAGGAGATTGGTGACCTTATCTCTGATGCAATGAAAAAGGTTGGACGTAAAGGTGTCATCACCGTCAAGGCAAGTACCTGAGAGTTATGGAAAAGGGAAACTGGTTAATTTTGAGATTGAGACACGGTGAATTTTGGCGGTGTTAGATGGGAGCTTGCAAAGATTGATTGAAGTGGGTTGTTTGCAGGCAAAGGGTCATCCAGTGAGTGGGAGGGTTTAGAAAGTCAGGTAATGAGAGTATCTGTGTGTGTTCCTGTCACAGTGAAGGGCAGGGCAGCCAGGAGTCGGGAACACTGGGTGACGGCAGATATTGAGAATCCGGCCAAAGAAATGTAGGCGTGGGTCAGATCGCAGCAGCTGGGATCAAGTGAATCCTTGGGGGAGTACACGGGATGCAGGAGTTACTCTCGAGGAAATGAGGAGGACCAAACTGAGGCAGGAGATAGTTTTGGCGGAGGAGATTAAGAAGAATCTGAGGAGATTTGATGTGTATTTTGGAGAACAGCACAACTCGGGAGAGAATAGTGACCCTCGAAGACCAAAGTGGGCGTTTTTGTGTGGAGTCGCAGGAGATGAGCAAAGTCATCAATGAATATTTCTCCCCTGTTCTCCCCATGGATATGATTACTGGGGAACTGGGGGGTGGAGGTAATGGGGACGTGGAGATAGTCTGCATTATAGTAGAGGAGGTGCTGAATATTTTAAAATGTAAGAAGGTAGATGAATCTCACTATCCTGACCAGACATATACAAGAACACTGGGAAGCTAGATGAGAAACTGTAGGGACAAGGAACTGCTGGTGCTGGTTTATAAAAAGAAAAGACGTGTTCTAGAGTAACTAAGTGATTCAAGCAGTATCTCTGGAAAACGTGGATAAGTAGCGTTTTGGGCCAGGACACTTGCGGAATATATGCATCGCAGGTGATCACTGAGGGTGCTTAATGTGGCTTTATTTAAGGACTTCAAAGAAAAACTTGGTAACGTTAGACCAGTAAGCTTCACAAGGTAAGCAACTTGAGGAGGATGCGTTTGGAAAGACTGGGTTGATAAGACATGCTCAGCACAGTCACCAGTGGGGTATGAATTCAGGTCATGAGTGCCATAGATCTCGTGAAGCAAACCTTTTTCCTTAGGTTATACAATTAGAGAGCAGAGGTTTAAGATGAGAGGGGAAATATTTAGTGGAACTCTTCACACGGTGGTATGTTTATAGAATGAACTGCCAGAAGTGGCTGAGGCATGTACAATAACAAGGTTTATTAAAAAACGTTTTGACAGATATATAAATAGGAACAGCTTGGAGGAATGTGATCAAATGGGACAGGTTTGGATTGGCATTTACGAGTTGGGCCAGAGTACTGTTTGACTCGAGTGTACTGCTGAAATATTTAAACGTTGCTGGGAGAGAAGTGGACAATTCTCTTGAAGAATATTTTAACGGTTTTGTTACATGTTTTCTAAAACAGGATGGCAAAACACTTCATGATGAGCTTGAATTGATTGAAGGAATGAAATTTGACCGAGGTTATATCTCTCCTTACTTCATCAATGCGGCTAAAGGTATATTTTTTGGGCCTGTAATTGGCTTCTACTTTATTCTTGGAGTTTGCTGCAAAAGTGCCCAGAAAAGGAAGCTGCACAGAAACTCAAATAATGGTGTCCTTGCATGCTTTGGGTGTTGACTCGCATAATGTGCACTTTTTCATTCTATGCCACTATTCATTTGTAATCTCTTGGGATAAATCCCAGTGCTCTATATATATATATAACACTGGGAATCATTATGTGAACTGCAGTGGCACTACCTGAGGATAACTGGGAATGAAAAGTGCTGGTTTTGTTGGTAACACCCATATCTTCAGAATGAATGTGTAGGAAGGAACTGCAGATGCTGGTTTGCACTGAAGACAGACACAAAATGGTGGAGTAACTCCGTGTGACAGGCAGCATCTCTGGCCTTCTCTCCAGAGGTGCTGCCTGTCCTGCTGAGTTACTCCAGCATTTTTTGTCATCTTTAGAATAAATGTCCTTTGTGTTAGCTTAGTGAATCTCTGTAAAGGGTTGAACCATGAAGATACCTTCATCTTATCCATACTGCATGTCTCCCCATTGTTTTAAATGCAACACCATTGACTTCTCAATCTTGCCAACTTGGGATAAATTTTTTTGTGTCACTATTTTGCCACTGTTTGTATCAACATTTGGATTGGTTTGGTCCCTTGATCCTTTGATCACATGAATCCCTTTCTCCTCCTCCCTGTGAGAGGATATTGCTCATGTCTGTACTTGATATTGGAATTTGAACACGCAAATCTTTTCCCAGCTGCCGAATTGATCAAATTTCGACAACTTGAATACATGTTTTAAATTTCACAGGCCAGAAATGTGAATTCCAAGATGCATACCTTCTACTCAGCGAAAAGAAAATCTCAAATGTGCAGTCTATTGTGCCAGCTTTGGAGATCGCAAATACCCACCGTAAACCACTGGTGATCATCGCTGAAGATATTGATGGAGAAGCACTCAGCACATTGGTGCTGAATAGGTTAGTTTACCAGCCTTAACTCACGCTGCAATTTGCAAAACAGCACGTTTTGGGTTTTATTTGTAGTTTTGAGGGTGAGACAATTTATTTTTAAATGCTAGCGGGCCTGCTCGGGTTTAAGCACTGAACCGGGTCGAAGCTTGGGATTGCTGAAGCCAAACTGAAGGGTTGGTCCTGGGGCAAAGACTATGCAGGAGGATGTTGGGGTCCAGATTGCCTCGGATATCCCAGCTCTCATATTGGGAATTTTGCCCACAGAACCCGTGTTGGGTTGACCTGCCGTCAATGCTGTAGTCTAGTGGAAGTGAATAGGAAGGAACAACTATAAGGAAAACAGTCAACTTATTTGATATAGTCCTGATCAAATAATTTTGGATTTTAAAGGCATTCTGGAAATATTTTTAATGTTTGTGTCGGGTCTTCATAAACAATTGGAGCAACAGCTTTGAGGGTCGGTGGTGTGGGATGGAGTCCCTGCAGTTGCCAAAGCCCCTCTGGGAGTGTAGTTGGCCACTTGTACTCCGTGGACCACTCTTACCTTATATATGTGTAATATATGCCTGCCTTCCAGAGAATCATTGTGCGCAGGACCGTGTTGAATCACAAGATCTTCCATTAATTCATAAATCACCAATATGAGCGAAGTAACTGGATTAATAGAATATATTATCACCATATAACAATTAACGCACGGAAACAGGCCATCTTGGCCCTTCTAGTCCGTGCTGAACACTTACTCTCACTTAGTCCCATCTACCTGCACTCAGACCATAACCCTCTATTCCTTTCCTGCCCATATACCTATCCAATTTATTTTTAAATGATAAAAACGAACCTGCCTTCACCACTTCCACTGGAAGCTCATTCCACACAGCTACCACTCTCTGAGTAAAGAGGTTCCCCTTCATGTTGCCCCTTTTATATTTGTCTTATTATATATTTTTTTACAATCAGGATAATGTTAATCTTAGGTGAATTGGGCATGTTGTGTATTTGTGGAGAAACTAGCAACATTGCTTTCTTAGTTTTCTGCTTCTGAAATGAATTGCTGTGATTAATCTATGAATTATGATTTAATTGTGATTAATACCAGTTAATTGAATCCATGAAACTTGAGTTTTCTTGCTTCTAATCTTCAGGCTGAAGGTTGGCTTGCAAGTTGTTGCTGTAAAAGCACCTGGATTTGGTGACAACAGGAAGAACCAACTAAAGGATATGGCCATTGCCACCGGTGGTACAGTAAGTAGTCCCACCATTCGTTTCTGCAAAAATAACTACGCATGAACAGAGACCCACGGATTTTAACTATATTCACAGTTAATCCTAAAATCCCTTTGACTTTGCAAAACTATTTTTGTGCACTTCGAGAACAAGCAAATCACACGGGTCTTGTGAATGGATATGTTTTACTGTAGCCAGATTTTCTAATTGTGGTCCTTGTAGGTATTTGGGGATGAGGCAATTGGCCTGAACGTGGAGGACGTACAGGCTCACGACTTTGGTAAAGTTGGTGAGGTGGTCGTGACCAAAGATGACACCATGCTCCTGAAGGGAAAAGGTGACAAGGCTGCAATCGAAAAGCGCATTGAGGAAATTACAGAAACGTTGGACGTTACCACGAGTGACTACGAGAAGGAAAAGCTAAATGAAAGGCTGGCTAAGCTATCCGATGGTGTGGCTGTGTTAAAGGTAAAATATTTAAGTTTAATAGATATTAATTGTCATGAATTTATTAGCCAATTATGTAAACATACAAGGAATGTCATACAAAAAAGCAACAAGATTCATATCCACATAAAAATTCACATAAAACATAGACTTAAAGAGGCGCCAGCTGCGTGTGAGAATCCCCAAGCGGAGACCCACAGCCATCGGTTCAATGTCCGGGCCACACGTGCACTCCTTCACCGCGATGTGATCAGAGTTGTACTGACTGCTGTCACTCTCTCTGCAATCCCAGTCCGCCCGAACATAATACTAACAACTAAACTAAAAATACACTAAAAATATACAAGTAACCAGAACAAAAGAGCAAAAGAAAAAGACGAGACAGGCTGCTGACGAGGCTGCCATGTACGGAGAATCCGGTGGAGAATCTGTTAAATGCACTCTGGTGCATGAATATATCATACAAGTGTCATGTGACTGTATATTTGGATTGACGATGCCCGTTACTCTGGGATTTAATGGTTGAAAAGGATATAGGTTTCAGTCCCCTCAACCAGGGATTTAGAAATGTGGCTGATTGGGGTTTTACCATAAATCCCAATCCAAAATTCCAAAATCATTTTCCAAACCTTGGTTCTAGGCTACAAATTCAAACACAGTTGGGCAGATCCTAAATAACATGTACTGGCCACTTTTGAGTTCTAATTGTTGGAATAAGCTGCAGCTTTCTGCAGAGTGCTTATTTTAGAGATGTATTATGGAAACAGACCCTTCAGCCCACCAGGCCTGCATTGACCATCAATCACCCATTCACACTAGTTCTGTCATCATACTTTCTTATCCACTCCTTACACACGAGGGGGAATTTACAGAAGCCAATGAACCTACAGAACTGCATATCTTTGGGATGTGGGCGGAAACCAGAGCATCCAGAGGAAACCCACACGATCGCAGGGGGAATTCGCAAACTCCACACAGACAGCAGCCGAGATCAGAATCAAACCTGGAACTATGAGGCAGCAGCTCGACCAGCTTTTGTTCCAGTTGATTGTCAAATGTGATTTTTTTTTTAAACATTTCTGCCACATAGCACTTTGTTTTGACAATGCCATTCGTACTGAATCATCAGTTAGTTCCATGCATGCCATTCTTACTGAGTCATCAATTAGTTTCATGTATGCTTTGGAAAGAGTGGGAAACTGGCCAGTATATGTTGCTAAACAAAGAGATTGTGGGTTCCTTGTCGTTGAGGTTCTGCATGCACGGTAAGCAGTCATGAAGTTCAGTAGTTTTGCCTACATTGCAAACAAGTTGGTATTCAAGAATATCTTGTTACCATTATGTAGTGTCTTGAAGCGATTGACTACTAAAGTAAATATTCCCAGTAATACACCAACCCACGTCATTCAAGATAGACATAAAATGCTGGAGTGAAAAGGAATGCGTGATGTTTCAAGTCCAGGCTCTTCTTCAGACTTTTCATTTATCTTTTTAGATGGTTCTTAATAGTAAAATAAAATACCCAATTAACCAGACACATTTAAATTGAAGATAAGAACAAGATTTCCAAATAATGGGATTGTGAATTATCTTGGTCTTTCACTCGAGGGGAGATTGAATTGCTTTTCTAGGAGAAATCTAATGTGGAAGACTGGGAATTGGAATTAATTAATTAAGGGTGGCAGAGTGGTGCAGCTGGCACAGTTGCTGCCTCACAGCTCCAGAGACCCAGGTTTGATCCTGACCTCGTGCTGTCTGTGTGGAGTTTGAGTCTTCACTTGGTGGCTGCGTGGGTTTGCCCCCACATCACCCCACGAATGTGGGTTTGTAGGTTTATTGGCCCAAAATGTGTATGAAGTGGATGTAAAAGTGGATCAATTAACCTGCAAACCCACACGTCCATGAGATGCAGGAGGAACCCAGAGAAAGCCACTTGGTCACGAGGCCCAGATCGTACCCGGGTGTCTCGTGCTGTGAGGCAGTGGCTTTACTAGCTGCACCACTGTTCAGATTTGCACGGTAGAAAATTCCATTTAGTTGAGTCATTCAAAATTGATGCTTTGACTTGGAACAAAGGAAAAGGGGCTCATGACATCAGGAAAATGATTTTCACTCAGAATCGTGATTTTTATTCAAGCAAGAGTAGTATTAATTTTATACCTTAACCCATTTAACGTTGTGATTTAGATTGGTGGTACCAGTGATGTGGAGGTGAATGAGAAGAAAGACAGAGTAAATGATGCACTCAATGCCACTCGAGCTGCTGTGGAAGAAGGGATTGTTCTTGGTGGTGGATGTGCTTTGCTGCGGTGTATTCCAGTATTGGATGCTCTCACGGCAATCAATGAAGATCAAAAAATTGGTGAGTGATATCATTCACTATCGAAAACATCAGAAATATTCCGTCATAAAGCATGAAAACGGCCCTTTTGTCCCATCACATTCATGCCCCAAGTAATCTTGTTGCATTTGTGCCCATATCCCTCAAGCTTTCCTATCCAAATGTCTTTTAAATGTTATCGTAACTATCTCACCTGGCAGCTTGCTCGATATCCATTGCCCTCTGGGTGAAAGAAATTAAACCTGGCCTCCATTAAATCTTTTCCATCTCACCCCAAACCTACATGATTAGTCAATGTTCTGGGAAAAATACTGTGCATTTATCCAGTGTATCAATTCACACACCTTTCCCTGTACGATTACCTCTGCCCTTTAAGGAAGACTTGGGCTTTCCAACCTCTCCCTGCATCTCAGGCCCTCGAGTCCTGTTTGTTGCTTTTTATATTAAAACCACTAAGGTTGTGGCCCAAGGTTTTGTTAGATGTACCTTATGAATTGTACCCAAACAGTGACTTGATCAACTGGACTCTTCCACAGCTCTGAAAACATTAAATAGAAATTTAGGTGGTGCACATTTTTTTGCACCAGCGGTTTAAAATAGATGTGTATACCAACTGATATATATTTATCTCTCTATGGGTGGCCCACAAGCGATTGGCTGTCACTAAAAAATGTGTAGGTCTGTCTTTTGAGCTGTGTTAGATCATTTTTGCTTCAGGCAAGCATTTGCTTGGAACCATTGGTTTGCATTTAGCACTTCCCAATAAACTCTCAAATACAGGCCAGTTCTTTGCATGTTGAAATACTGGAATTTGTCATCTTTCTGTGATCTATTGCCTTGCAGGAATCATGAAAAAGTAATGTTTTTTTAAACTTTGTTTCAACAGGAATTGCAATTGTTTCAAAGGCTCTGAAAATACCTGCCATTACAATTATCAAAAACGCTGGAGCTGAAGGGAGCTTGATTGTGGAGAAAATCATGCAGAGTCCACCAGACATTGGCTATGATGCAATGACTGGGGAATTTGTAAAGATGGTGGAGAAAGGAATTATTGATCCCACCAAGGTAGGGCTGGGTCTTGGCATATATTGTGTAACTATGATTTTTGCATTCAGCCCCCAAATGTTGTTATGCCCTGGTTAAAAGTCCTATAATGGTCAATGATACTTTATTGTCACATGTACCCAGGTCTAGTGAAATGCATTGCTTTGCATACAACCGAATTTAAAATCAAACAGCTGACCTCACCTAGGCAGTACACGTTGACACATGAGGTAGGGCTGGGTCTTGGCATATATTGCGTAACTATAATTTTTGCATTCAGCCCCCAAATGTTGTTATGCCCTGGTTAAAAGTCCTATAATGGTCAATGATTCAATGATACTTTATTGTCACATGTACCCAGGTCTAGTGAAATGCATTGCTTTGCATGCAACCCAATTTAAAATCAAACAGCTGACCTCACCTAGGCAGTACACATTGACACATGAGCCGACAAAGTTACCAAAATTCTCAAAATAGTCCAATCTTCTGCATTATTCCACATTATTTTGGATGCCAAAATCGCCATTTCCCCCCCTCCCCCTCTCAAATTCTCCACGAGTCTGAGCTGCATTGAGCTCTGTTTTGACCAGAAGGGAAGTAACTCGTCTTGTCCTGGGTGGAGAATGACCCATGGAATTATTTTCACTTTCAGGTTGTACGGACTGCCTTGATGGATGCAGCTGGAGTTGCCTCTCTCCTAGCCACAGCCGAAGGTGTGGTTACAGAACTTCCAAAAGATGAGAAGGCACAAGGAATGGGGGGTATGGGTGGCATGCCTGGTGCTGGTATGGGAGGTGATATGTTTTAATTCCCTTGCTGCAAGGTTTACCATGACCTGAGGTGACTGCTTGTATGGTCTCAGTGCAATGGCTGCTCCGATGGAAGACTACAAGAGAGACATGACTATGAACCAAACTTTACGGAAACTCTCATCATTGAAATATTTGTAATTAAGTTGATCTCAGTTGGACTGTGCTGGATCTCAAATAACTTGTTTACTGCCCTCATTGTCAGTGCTAAGAATTGTAATTTATTTTGTATTCTGAATAAAATCAACATTTGTACATTCCTGGAAGTACTGAATGTGAAGATGTTACTTATTGATTTTATTGTAACAGTATTGTGCTGACAATTTTTTAAAGGCACAGGTAACAAATGATCAAGGGAGGTTTTCTGTGAAAAACAACTGATCTATATACCATCCAGTACAGTACAAAATATCATGTAACATTGCCTTAAAATAAAAGCAGATAGTTACCTTTATGTTCTGTGACTTCATTCTGGGGGAATTAACTATACCTGTCCATTTGAATCCCCCAACTCTTATTGGATTCATTAGCATGATTCTAAAAACTACACATTAACAAATACTTTACAGAACAGATCATGCATGGTTTCAATGAGTTTACTATTTGAAGTGCCCTCTATAATATTTAGCACAAAGACCCATTATTTATTTGCCTCTGTACTGCACCATCAAATGTGGTTAAAGAGCACGTTGTCAGATTTTATTAAAGGCTATTTTTATACATTTGCTTCACCATGTAGAAATGACAGCGGTGTTTATACATAGTTCCCCCCCCCCATTTCAGGGCACAATGATGTTTGGGACACATGGTTTCACAGGCTTCTGTAATTGCTCAGATGTACCTCAATGCAGGTATAAGTGAGCTCTTAGCACCCAGTCTTTCCATCATCTTTGGAAACTTATTGCTGTTTATCAACACGAGGACTAAAGCCATGCCAATGAAAGTCAAAGAAGCCATTATGAGACTGAGAAATAAGAATAAAACATAAACCTTAGGCTTACCAAAATCAACTGTTTGAAACATTTTGTTAAGAAGGAGAGCTTACTGATCGCAAAGGGACAGGCAGGGCAAGGAAATCTCCACAGCTGATGACAGACGAATTCTCTCAATAAAAAAAAATCCCCAAACACCGGTCCGGAAGATCAGAAACACTCTTCAGGAGGCAGGTGTGGATTTGTCAATGACCACTGTCCGCAGAAGACTCTGTGAACAGAAATACAGAGGCCACACTGCAAGATGCAAACCACTGGTTAGCCGCAAAAATAGATGGCCAGGTTACAGTTTGCCAAGAAGTACTTTAAAGAGTAAACACAGTTCTGGAAAAAGGGCTTGATGAGATAAAGATTAACTTTATCTCAAAGTGATGGCAAGAGCAAAGTATGGAGGATAGAAGGAAATGCCCAAGATCCAAAGCATCCCACTTCACCTGTGAAACAGTGGTGGGGGTGTTATGGCCTGGGCATGTATGGCTGCTGAAGGTACTGGCTCACTTATCTTCATTAATGATACAACTGATGATGGTAGTAGTATAATGAATTCTGAAGTGCATAGACACATCCTACCTGCTCAAGTTCAAACAAATGCCTTAAAACTCATTGGCTGGTGGTTCATTCCACAGCAAGACAATGACCCCAAACATACTACTAAAGCAACAAAGGAGTTTTTCAAAGCTAAAAAATGGTGAATTCTTGAGTGGCCAAGTCAATCACCTGATCTGAACCCAATTGAGCATGACCTTTATATGCTGAGGGGAAAATGAAGGGGACTAGCCCCCAAAACAAGCATAATTTAAAGATGGCTGCAATACAGGCCTGGCAGCGCATCCCCAGAGAAGACACCCAGCAACAGGTGATGTCCATGAATCGCAGATTTCAAGCAGTAATTGCTTGCAAAATACTAAACATGACTACTTTGATTTACATGACATTGCTGTGTCCCAAACATTATGGTGCACTGAAATGGGGGGGGGGGACTATGTATAAACACTGCTGTAATTTCTTCATGGTGAAACCAAAATGTATAAAAATGGCCTTTTCGTAAAATCTGACAATGTGCACTTTAACCACGTGATTTTTTTCTATTACAAATCTCATTGTGGAGTACAGAGGCTAAATAAATAAATAAATGATGGGTATTTGTCCCAAACATGGAGGGCACTGTATGCCCTCCTTACACCACGAAGAGAATCATTGGAATTACTTTTGTCAGTCTCTTCAAAATAGAGTGACTGTGTTGAATTGAGGCTGATTATTTAAATCAACTAGTTATGAATCTCACTGGGAGTGCAAGAGGCTTTTTATACCTACATATTATGACAGGCTTTTTGCTCTTTCTTACAGAGCAAAGCAAATTCTCAGCTGGCTACACCAGAATTGACAGGAGTATGAAAGCCTCCGTTATAAAGGGTTTTTTTCCATTTATATATTTATTTGATGCCTTATGATTTGACAAATCATTGATTTCCATTTTACAACTATTGAAATTATGATGGCTCCATCTCAGCTGAGGATTAAGATAAATAAAGGTACTTTTTTAAAAATTCCTTATGAAAATATGTTCACTTGTTTGCCTTTATAGTGTATATTTAGACATATAGGAGTTAGTGTCTGACACTAAATTCACTACTCACATTACCCGCATGGCCAAACACACGACATGACTGCCTTCTCAATCTGCACAAATTATTGCAGTCAGTCCAACTTAATAATGCACATGTGGAAAAATTACATTTAGTTACAACTGAATAATTTGCACTTTATATACATGTATACTTATATGTGTTTTGCTTGTAACACTGTCAAAAGACCTTTCCAATAAAGTTACAGTGCTATATTATAAAATCAAGTGTTACAAGTAGGTAATGAAGGTCACCCCCACATTTGCAGAAGTGGAAATGTGCCACACTAATAAATAAATCTATACAACTTTCAAGAAGGGGACCTACAACGGTTCCTTCCAGCTTTTATTTACGTGTGATGCACCTCATGAAGCATAAGTTCTCGTGGGATGTTGGTTTCTGGACCATACAGCTTTTTTGCTCTTCTTTCAAATGCTGCTACCATCTGTTTAACAACCTCGTCAAAAAACACAGTGGCAAGCTGAGAGTGCAGCAAAGAACGGAATTCAAAAGAAATCTGTGGGTCGTAAAACAAAGCATAGAATAAAATTAACATCATAATAATGCACAAAAAGACAATACCAATTAGAAATAAATTACATTTGAAATTTACCAAAGTAGTGTGTTATACTCCAGTCCAGACTCAGGAAACCACAAGAGTTTTTACAGATATACAGATATTTTAAAAAAGGTAATGATTTACTGCCATGGGTAAAGCTGCAGCCAGCATGGGCTCATTGAATGCTTAACTCATCACTGCTTTATTGCAAACCTACATAGCTTTTTCTATATACAGAGCAAATTGTGCCTCAATGGCAGTATACAGCATTAATCTGAAAATACAGGTTCCTTCTCATAGTTGGAAGATCATTTCAATTACAGATAATAATCTTCGGGTAATTTGACCAGTGAAGACCAGGATGGAAAGAGTGGCTGAGTTCACCTATTGCTAAAACAATATTGGAAAAACCTGGAAAATGTGCAGTTGTCATAATATCCTGGGGATTAACCCAACAGTTCATAGAATCCACAATTTGCATTTAAGATTCTAGAATCTGAATATACTAGAACAAAAAAAATCCCATCCCACATTGAATGTTGTACTTGTGTTGATTTGATCCCAGGGCCACAAGAAATCTTTCAGCATTCTGGCTTTTTGAATTTGGTCCTACTGTAAAGATGGACACAAAATGCCGGAGTAACTCGATGGGATAGGCAGCATATAGAGTCATAGTGTGATACAGTGTGGAAACAGGACCTTCGGCCCAACTTGCCCACACCACCAACAGTCCCAGCTACACTAGTCCCACTTGCCTGCGCTTGGTCCATATCCCTCCAAACCTGTCCTATCCATGTACCTGTCTAACTGTTTCTTAAACAATGGGATAGTCCCAGCCTCAACTCCCTCCTCTGGCAGCTTGTTCCACCCACCACCCTTTGTGTGAAAACGTTGCCCCTGGGATTCCTATTAGATCTCTTCCCCTTCACCTTGAACCTATGCCCTCTGGTCCTCGATTCCCCTACTCTGGGCAAGATACACTGTGATTTACCCGATCTATTCCTCTCATGATTTTGTATCCCTCAATAAGATCACCCCGCATCCTCCTGCGCTACATGGAATAGAGTCCCAGCCTACTCAACCTCTCCCTATAGCTCACACCCTCTAGACCTGGCAACATCCTCCTCTGGAGAGAAGGAATGGGTGACATTTCGGGTTGAGACCCTTCCAGAAGCCAGGTGAGCAAGTAGATAGAGCACATCTGGCTGCAATTGCACAGAGCAATGGTGGAAGGAGAAACAGCATGATGCTGAGTCAGGCCGATTCCTGGTTCATCCATCCAGTGCTGCCAGGACACTGGGCCTTAGTGTGATAGTATAAGAAATTACATATCACCCGAGGCCAAGAATAGACTTTTTAAGAGACTTGTAAGTTGCAAACTGGCATATGGCAAGTCTTTGCTTGCTGTGCAAAATGATGTGACTGGACAGCATGCAGATCAACCTTTTTACTGTACCTCTGTACACACAACAATAATAAATGAACACACTTCACACAGACGACACAAGATTAAAAGTGAACCTGGCCTCTGGTGCTATGAAGCAACTTTAGACGAGATACAGTGTAGAAACAGTCCCTTCAGTCCACGCCAACCAACGATCACCCCATACATTTGTACTATCTCACACTAGGGACAATTACACTTTACTAAAGCTGATGAACCGACAAACCTGTACGTCTTTGGAGTGAGAGGAAACCGGAGCACTCAGAGAAAATGTACAAACTCAGGGAGAATGTACGCCATGCAGACAGCACCCTTATGCCCCTGTCCCACTTAGGAAACCTGAACAGAAACCTCTGGAGACTTTGCGCCCCACCCAAGGTATCCGTGCAGTTCCCAGAGGTTTTTGTCAGTCTCCCTACCTGCTTCCACTACCTGCAACCTCCGGGAACCGCACGGAAACCTTGGGTGGGGCGCAAAGTCTCCAGAGGTTTCCGTTCAGGTTTCCTAAGTGGGACAGGGGCATTAATCAGGATTGGACCCGGTCTGAGAATTGAAATGATCCGGAACTGAGCAGTCTGAAGAAGAGTCCCTACCCTAAATGTTACCCATCTATGTTCTCCAGGGATGCTGCCTGACCTGCTGAGTTATTCCATCACTCTGTGTATAAACATAATCCTGAAATGTTGCTATTAGAATATGGATTTGTTCCTAGCAGCAGGCCTAGCATCAAGGTCAAAGAAAGTCTTTAAAAGTGCAATCCGAGATAAGGCCTATCAGCAAGCCTTGTGTCGAGCCAAAGGACAGTGTTTACAAAGGCACAGCTAGTATATAAAAGACAGGAAGCAGCCATTTTGAGAAGGGCTGTCCTGATTGTCCACATACTGCGATTGAGGTCACATTGCAGGCTTTGATGAGTATTGGGCTTTGGAGAGAAGTGAGCAGCATTACCGCAAGGCAAATTTTTTCAGACATGATAGAAGTGGGTGTTGAGTGGGTAGTTGAGTAAAAGAGATGGGTAGTTGAGTGGCTGTTCAGGGAGAATGCTGCAGCTGCACTTAGATGGGTCATCCTGGAGAGTTCAGCCAGCAAGGCCATATGGCTAGAAGTCTGGAATAAGAAATCACACTGATGGTATAATACTATAAATCTCCCAATCGGATGATGAGAAGTTATAAAAACAGGGTAGATGTAGTGGGTTAACTTTCTCAATATTGAAAGGGATTCCCTTAGTGGTAGGAGCATAGATGGGGCAGAATTTGTCAGTAACATCCTGAAGGGATTCTTAAAACAACATGCTGATTTTTGAGCTAGGGATAGGCCATGCTACACGAATGAGCCTTCCCAGGAGATAGAAGTTTCATTGAGGAACAGTGATCATAACTCCATACATTTTTACAATAGTTGTGGATAGAAATAGACTGGTCCTCGGATGAAAATGCTGAATTGTGTATTGCTATCTGCCACAGTGATCGGCAGAAGATGGGGAAGAGTAGATTAGGAGCAGGTATTTGAAGGTAAAGTTACATATGACATGAAGGAGTTCTATAAAGGGCAGCTGGCTAGAGTGCAGGTCCAGGAAGTTTCCTGAAAGACAAGGATGGCAAGCTTTGGGAACCTTGGATGACAGGAGATTTCACACATTTAGTCCAAAAGAAAAAAAGGGAAGCATATGTAAAGATTTGAAACTTGAATTCAGACAGTGCCCTTGAGGATTATAAAGTAAACAAGAACAAACTAAAATAAGGAAATAGCAAGTGGCAAATAGGGCCTTGAAATGTCTTTGGTATGTACGATTAAAAATAATCCAAAGGCATTTTATATATTGATTAGGAGTAAGAGAGCAGTTAGGGGAAGGGTAGGTCCACTCAAGGATGAAGAAGGCAATCTATGACTGGAGCCAGAGGAAGTAGGCAGGCCTTATGAGTAATTTGCACCAGTATTCACCCAGGGAAAGGACATAGACAATGGTCATGTCAGGAGGGGCATGTTGACATCCATGGGCACGTCGATATATTCCATGATACACCCCGTTTTCAAGCAGATAGGATAAGTTAGATTAGCATCATGGTCAGCATAGACATGGCAGGCCGAAGGGCTCCATCCCTTTGTTATACACCAAGTTGTATTTAGTTGCTTAGGACAAAGATCATTACATTGCTACTGAGTGAAGGTTAGATGGAGTCTAAATTGGGATAATACATAAAGTGGTATGTAGCATAGGACAAATGCTTTCAAATTACATCGGTAGACTTTGATGGCTGAAAATCATTCACAGCCATTCTCCTCGGAAACAACCTGCCAATGAATGTTTAATAATTTCAAACTCAATGGGGCTGAGTGACAATTAAAAATGGTGCCAGTGCATGCATTTAGCCTCGAGTCTTCTTCGAATTAAAGAAAAGATTTCTGGGAGTTCAAAATTGAGTCATAACCTTCTGAATTGCATTTGATTTACCCCCACCACCCTCTTAATTGTTGACGCAATTTGGCAATGGCTTAACGCTGATTAAAATCAGATCCTGCCAAATTAGATTCTTATAGATTAGCTCATAAAAAGTTTATGAATTAACTTATAATTCATGTTTTTGTATAGGTGGATTTGGAAAATACATAAAGAGATGATGTAGTGTTGGATAAATCAAATAATATTGGTAGACAAAGATTTTTATGGCACAACAGCTTTCTCAGAGCCATCTTCCTCTGGAACAGCTTTTAGTTTAGTTCATTGTCACGTGTACCAAGGTGCAGTGAAAAGCTTTTGTTGCATGCTATCCAGTCTGCAGAAACACCTGCCTAAGAATGTTTGCAATCGCAAACTCAATGGGCTGAATATCCTACTAGTTTGCAATTTAACCTGGTTGGCACAATTAACAATGGTTCCAGTGCATGCATCTAGCCTTGAGTCACATCAGTCTCCTCGGACAGAAATCGTATCACTCAATTCAAAGGAGAAAGGAGCATGTGTAGGAAGGAACTGCAGATGCTGGAGATAGACACAAAATGCTGGAGTAACTCAGCAGCACAGGCAGCATCTCTGAATAGAAGAAACAGGTGACGTTTTGGGTCGAGACCCTTCTTCAGTCTGAAGAAGGGTCTCGACCAGAAACATCACCCGTTCCTTCCATCCAAAGATGCTGTCGGTCCCGCAGAGTTACTCCAGCAATTTGTGTCTATCTAAAGGATAAAGGATATTTGAGGGGGTTAAAATTGATAGTCATAAACTACTGAAATTTACTCCTTTGCCTTAAAATCTAAAGTAATTTTCCATTTTGCCCTACTCTCAACTGCTAACGCGATTGCTGAATTATGATTGAAATTCGATCTTGCTGATTGGTGTGATGGGTTTTTTCCTGTTGTTATTACAGGTAAAGTCATTACTTTCTCTTTGATTTGTCCAGTCGAGCAAATAGTCAAAGGATAACAATCTCAAAGAACATATTCTGATGGGACATCTAAGAAGCAATCACACTGGGTCGAGTTCAGTAGCTAGGATGCTCTATATTTAGATGGAAACCAACAACTGCTATAGTTGGTAGAAGTTAACATCAATCTCCAGTTAAAGGCAGGGATTCTATGTTGCCTACCGAAAAATCCACAGTGCAGGTCCTTGGATATCCGGGAACTCCAGGGCTGAATCGCCAATTTGTCTCCAAATGATTAAATAGTCTCCCATCTGTACAAGAGGCCTATAATAAATGTTTCATCAAGAATGTTAATTGTATTATGAAAACATTAAACACTACAATTCACTTTATTTGTTCAAACATTTCCATTGAGAGAGTTAGCACATCATCCAATTTTCCAAAAACAAACTGCTCATGATACAATAGCCTTTAATACTTTGTTCACAAGTTATAAATTATAGGGGTAGAATTAGGCCATGCGGCCCATGGAGTCTACTCCGCCATTCAATCATGGCTGATCTCTGCCTCCTAATCTTATTTTCCTGCCATCTCCCAATAACCCTTGACACCCGTTCTAATCAAGAACGTGTCTATCTCTGCCTTAAAAATATTCACTGACTTGGCCTCCACAGCCCTCTGTGGCAATGTTTCATAGATTAACTACCCTCTGACTGAAGAAGTTCCTCCTCACCTCCTTTCGAAAAGAGCACCCTTTAATTCTAATTGTTGCCCCTATCACAAAATGATTCAATAAGAATTGATCAGGACACAGACCTCAAAGTGCTTTTGGGTGATGATAATGCAGGCTAGAAGTACTAACCCACAAAATATTAGAACTTAATTGCATAACTTGTTTGCTAAAATTCAATGCAACATCTCTGCAGCCTGCAGATTGCACATGCTTTTCCATTTATATGGATCTCAACTCAAGTTAAAATCTGCAAAATATATTTTTGTTTATAAAAATGGAATATGGAATATTTAGCAATTTTTAAAAAAACATGACCCTGTTCATTGTGACTTGATAACTAAATTATAGGAACGCAGAGAGCAGTGGATGGAAATACGTGACAGGTCAAAATGAGAGGACAGAGTTCCAGAGGATAAAGTTCCAGCTGTATATAAAGTGGGAACAGATCTGATGTCTGCTTGTAAAGGAGATTAAATAAGCAAGTCCATGCAATAGACCACGAGCTCCACTTGGCAGCTATTACATAAGTGGAGTTGGCAGAAACCTAGTAGCAGGTCACAAGCCATTGCTGTTGTCAGATAACAGGTGATGAGAACTAAAAATTCAAATCAAAAGGTGGAAAAATTTACCGCTTCCAGCTATAGCACACAAGATATCCACATACAAGTTCGTCCAATTTGAAAAGAGGCATATGAGAAAAATTACACACATTGCACACATGCAAATAAATGACATTCCAATGAATGACTCAGATGATTCAGATGGTAATGGGGAAAACCAGGACCAGCCGTTTGCATAGTTATCCAGGTCTAAATCTAGCATTACAGAGATCTGTGTTTTTCTTTTCTAGTTCCCATTCAGTGGATTTTGTTAATGCCAAGGATGGTGTGGGAGGTACCAGAAAGATACTTTCCTTGAATAGTCATCAAATCCTTGCTGTGAACGATAAAATAAATGGACATTTTGATAGTTGGAATAAAGGTGTAGACTATTTTTTAAATGGGGTGCAAATCCAGAATTCTGAGGTGCAAAGCGACTTGAGAGTGATGGTGCAGGATTCCCGAAAAGTTAATCTGCTAGTCGAATCGGTTGTAAAGAAAGCAAACTCAATGCTCGCATTTATTGCAAGAGGCTAAAATACAAAAACTGGGATGATATGCCGAGGCTCTATAAGGCGCTGGTAAGGCCGTTTTTTGAGTATTGTGAGCAATTTTGGGCAACATATCTGAGGATGGACGTGTTGGCTCTGGAGAGGGTCCAGAGGAGGTTTACAAGGATGATCCCAGGAATGAGTGGGTTAACATATGATAAGCGTTTGTCGGCACTGGGCCTGTACTCACTGGAGTTTAGAAGAATGAGAGGGGATCTCATTGAAACGTACCGACTAGTGAAAGGCTTGGATAGAGTGGACGTGGAGAGGATGTTTCCACAAGTGGTAGGGTCTAGGACTATAGGTCATAGCCTCAGAATTGAAGGATGTTCATTTCGGAAGGAGATGAGGAATTTCTTTAATCAGAGGGTGGTGAATCTGTGGATTTCACGGTGGAAAATAACTAACAACATATAATAATGTTTTTAATTTCCTTTTACAAATTGGATTAAATGAACTAAAAATACTGGATGACACAGAATTTTTTTTTGCTTTTTTTAAATTCGGTTTTTGTTTCATACATTATGAAACTGATAGTTATACGATGCCATGAGTTTTATCCACTGGACAGCAAAGTGATATAAACATGGAAAGTTCTGAATGGGCTCTCATCTGTGCTAGGTGAGTTGAACACTGAAAGACAATACAATTAGCTCCATTATCCTGAGGAAATGGTTGTAGGGAAAAGGATAACTCAGACACATCCCGATCCTCCTCAAACAGCACCATATAAAATCCCAGATATTTTGTTAGTCAGTGTTGCTTTTCACTGCGATATCTTTTGAAGACTCATTACCAAGGTTCACAAGAATACTGGCCACCTTGGCCAACTAGTGATAGCTGAACAGTATCCATTTCAACAAGTGATCTATATCTTTGGGAGAATCAGGAAAAAGGAGAAAATTGGGAGGCAAAACACATTTGCAGAAAAACAGTCTGAAGAAGGGTTTCGGCCCGAAACATTGCCTATTTCCTTCGCTCCATAGATGCTGCTGCACCCGCTGAGTTTCTCCAGCAATTTTGTGTACCTGCAGAAAAACAAACTAACCACAAAATGTCAATGATATTAATTACAAAAATATACCACCAGATTATAAAACGAAAATTTACCTTAACTAAATGTGGTCGTACCAGGGTCACAACTGATGTATACCGTTCAACTATTGGTGGAAATCCTACTTCTAATTGAGCTTTGGCATATCCTGAACGTTTAGATATCACATCCGATTTCTTGCACCAGGGTACAAAATGTTTGTAGTCAGCAACACCGGAGACAACGTTGTACATTTCCAACATGGAAAACCTAAATATATGGAGAAATTCAATTAAGGCTTAATGTCAAACCTACTAAATGCAAAACAAAAAAATGTAGATAACATGAAAGTGACCAACCCTATTACTCGTCTTTCAGAATACTCCTTCTTCTTGTTTATTAGGGGGCCAGCAATGTTGAAGAAATTCCTTTGTTGTGCATGGCAATGTCTTGGTGTCTTGAGCATAGGAACTCTGTTCATTAGAATCCCACAAGAAGCCAGATACCTATTATTAGATTAATAATTAATATCACCTATTTATTAAACATGAAAATATGTATTCCAACATTTAAACAAGTTCACTGCTACATATCAATTTATCTTATTTCATTCTGGGTCCATTAAAGCTCAAAAATCTCACACATTTTCCATTTCACCCAGCATGAACATACAAACATATTGCATCCTACATACAAACTTATGAATTAAGAGTGAAAGACCACCATCTGGACACTCAGGCCTGCTCTGGTATTCGGTAGCATCATGGCTGATTAGATTGCAACTTTGTAACTCTGCATTCTTGCTTACCTCAAACCACCTTTTCTATAACTTGTTCATAAATATACTTCCAAGGTGGATAGTAGAAACAGCACTAGCACTTTGCATCCTAAGGTGGATAGTTACGGCTTGCTGCTCAACCACCTTTTGAATCCCAATTAAGCATGAAATAAGCTGACAGTGCCATGCTAACAATACGGAGACTCAATAGCTTGCCAACATTATATCAACTGAATAACCTTGTTCCCCACCCAAGGCTTTCCTTTTGTTCATTCCAACCCTCCCACTGTCTGCAACTTAACGCTCTTGCTTAATTACTTGTTCAGTTCTGAAGAAGGGTCGTTAGAAATGCTTGAATTTGCTTATTTTCTGTAGATGCTGCCCATCTTGCTGAGTATTTCCAACATTCTTTTTAATTTCACATTTAAGTTATCTGCAGTTTTTCAGATTTTCAGTTACTGCTCATAGGCAGTCCACACAAAATTATTACATTAAAACACGGTATAAAGTATGTACGCACGCACGTGTGTAGGAATGGTCAACATTTTAGGCTGAAACGCTGCATCAGGACTCATTCAACAATTTCCCTCCCCTCATCAAGCAAATGCTGCCTGATCCACTGAGTTCCTCCAGCAGATTTTTTTGTTGGTCCAGTTTCTAGCATCTGTATTCGCTTGTGTCTCCAGCTAAGTATTGAATATAATCCCAAATACAATGCCATTTAATGAAATGCTCCACATTTTTCTGGATAAAATATTAAATGTCACGTTAATTCTTCAAATCACTGTTGCACCAGAGACTGTAATTAAGTCAGACCGAAATGAAGTAATGGAAAATGAAAATGTTACACTAAAGCAATGTCAATTTCACGTGTTTGCCATGTAAAGTTTGTATCAAGGTTAAAGTCAGCATTTAAGTCACTACTGAGTTACTAACTAGTCACGTTGCACAAATAAAATAAATACAGCAATCTTTGACGTCTATGGTACTTTGTCACATAGCAATAGAACCCAGGACAAACAAAAGGGGCTAGTTTGCTCCAACTGTACAGAAATGTGAAATCACTTCAGTGCTGTAAAACATCAGTATTTATTTGCAAATTGACATTGGTCTGAGATTCCAACAAGTCATGGAGATGTTTATGGAGATCATCTGAAAACATTATGAAAGCAAAAGGTTTCCCACCTCCTGCCTCAACCACTTCATCTCTTGTTGCCATCAAGAATCCTTAGAAATGTACACAAGATCTTTGCACTTCTCACAGATGACTTTGCACTATTATAAATACCAAAAGCAATCTTTGATGACGCTAGCACAAATGAAGAGTTACAGTGCACAATGTTAGTTATGAAATAACTGCTGAAATACTGTGTGCAGTTATGGTCACCATATCAAACAAAGAATGGGATTGCACTGGAGAGGGTACAGGGAAGATTCACTGGGACATTGCCTGGGATAGAATGCTTCAGCTATGAAGATATACTGGAAAGACTAAATTTTGTTTTACTTTTGAACGGGGAAGGCCGAGGGAATCCAAATGAGGTGAACAACATTTTGAGAGGTGTAGATGAGGTGAATAATAAGAAACATTTTCTCATGGCAGACAGATCTGTAACCAGAGGGCATGGGTTTAAGGAGTAGACGATTTAGAGTAGACGCAGCCCTTTCACAATATTTAAGTAGTTCTTAAATAACGGCACAGCAGAATAGAAGACCACCAGACAGTGCCGAAAATTGGAACTAGTGTAGACATTGAAGGCTGGCATGATATCGTGAGCCAACATCCATGCTACATGCCTCTTCAAGATCAGATTCCACGTGTATAATCATGACATCCAACCTGGATTTATTACTCCTGGCCCGTCTGGTGTCTCCTGATATCTATTCCTGAAGCAGCAGACATTCCTCCTAATAGAAAAGATCAATGCCATTCTTTCCACACTGCCAAGAGCTTTGCTCCTTAAACTCCTCCAAAGCCAATATCTCAGCTGGAGCAAAATATCACAATATCCTACACGATACCAAGCTATATGGTCGGGGAGGTCATCTACTTCAATCTGTTTTTTGGCTTCCATCTTTTTTGCTTCAGTCCAGCTGTTACTGAAATTCCCCTCCATGCTGTGAAATCTCTCCCGATTAAAATAATTCAACAGCTGCCATTTCCACATCATTCAAAGCTGTCACCTGTATTTTAACTTGCAAGCCGACATGGTAATAGTTGATATCTGGCCAACTTATTTGAATTTTTTAAAGAGATAACAAGAGATTCAATAAGGTTGATGCATGCAATAGAGTCTGCATGGATTTTAGCAAGATGTTTGACAAGGTCCTGCAATATGTGCTAATTAAAGAAGTATAATCCCACGGGATCCGATGCATATAGGGAACCAGTTGGGTTGCTACCAAAAAGATTCATTGAGGCTCAATAATAGGTCCTTGTTTTTTTTCTCGTAAATCATCAAAATAGATTACTGATGGCACAATAACATTTGCAGATGGCACAAAACTTGGGCTGGCAGGAAGGAATAAAGCTTTTGACCTCATAAAATGATCTGGCATATGAAAACTTTAAATGGACTTTCTTAAACCTTAAAGGGCCTTGGAGTGTATGTCCACAGATCCTTAAAGACAGCGGGGCTGGTTAATCAGTAGTTCAATTGATTGCTTTATTTTAAGTAGCCAAGGGACAGAATAGAAGGGATATGTGTGTTAATTGGATCATAGCCCGAGTACTGCATATAGCTCTGGTCATCATATTACAGAACCAATTTGCTTGTTCTGTAGAGGGTGCAGAGCAGTTTAGACAGATGTTAGCAAGACTGGAAAATTGTAGCCGAGACTGGATAATCTAGGACTGCTTTCTATGGAACAGAGGAGCCCAAGGAAAACTTCACTGCAATATTACTGTAGAAAAGCAGCAGGGGTCAAAAATCATGCAACATGCATCTAAGTTGATAGATAGTTCTTCACAGAAGTCCTCCAGCCATAATCTGTGCCAACCATTCCATTTACACCAACTCCTTTTTTGTACTCCCAACATTCTCATCATCTCTCCCCGGATTCTATCACTCACTTGCACGTTAGAGGAAATTTATCGTGACCAATTAACCAACCAACCTGCACATCTTTAGGATGCGAGAGGAAACTGGAGCACCCATTCGGTCACGGGGAGAATGTGCACACTTCACACAGAAAGCACTCAACATCAGGATTGAACCCGGGTCTCTGGCATTGTTAGAAGGCAGCTCCACTAGTTGCGTAACTGTGGCATCCTACTTCACCTTCTTTCTAATCCTGATGTCTGAAAAAGTGATAGATAGAGAAAGCCCAGACAAGTTAAACTTCAGTAAAACACAAAGTGCTAGAGAAATTCAGCAGGTCAGGCAGCATCTGTGGAGGGAATGAACATGCCACATTTCTGGTTGGGTCCCTTCTGCAGACTGAAACTTGAAGATTCTTGAGCATCACCCCCCAAAGGAGGTAATTCAGTAGGTAGGACTAAGACTAGTTGCATGGGAACACCATCACTAAAAACAAGTCTCTCAAGTTGTACAACATCCTTCATTCCTTTTCTTTAAATTCATCAGGTTTAAATCCTCAAACATATAAAGAAGAACAATTATATACTTTCACCAAACAATGCAAAAACATTCCTATTTTCATGTTTATAACCAAGGGAGGTTCAAGGTTGTAACTCAGAGCACTGCACCAAAAAAAACCCCAAAAAAACAAAACAAGCTTGCTATCATATCCACAGGTGGAGAACGAAATTGCTTTCTATAATCACAATCTTTGAGTATGATGCCACTTTACTTTTACTCCGAGTTCTTGAAACCACTCTTAGTCACTTCAACACTGGAATTCAGTCCTTTTAACTGTAATCGTAATAAGTCCTTGATTGGGATTGGGGCTGCAGTGTATTCTGGACTGGAGTGATCCTGACAGAACATAAATTGGGCACTGGTGAAGTTATCAACAAGTGCCAATTGTCAACAATGTTCCATTATTTTGTTGATAATTGATAGCAAATTAATATAACAGCAGTTGGCAGACTGGTTTGTTCTGCTTTCTCTTTAGATAAATCTAACGTGGGTAATTTTCTACTTTTCCAAGTAGTGGCTGGTTCTGGAGTGCAAGTTATCAATATTACAGCAAGAATATTCCATCTGAAGGAGGATCCCAACCAGCAACATCATCTGCAATAGAGGCTGCCTGACCCGCTGAGTTCATCCAACAGCTTGTTTTTTTTTTGCTCAAGATTCCAGCATCTGCAGTCTCTTGTGTCTCCTCAGCAGGAGTATTGCTGGGTCCCTAAACATTTTTGTATCAAATGTGTTCAACTGTTCCTTACTATCACGAGGCATAAACTGAACTGGTTAGAAACTGGCATCTTTCACTGTGGGGCCATTGGGAATGCATGCATCAATTAGTAGTAATGCAGCCAAACACTTTGAGATAGTCATGAAAGACCCCAAGCTTCAGTGCATAATTGAAATACTCTTGCATTTTTGATTTGGTAGAACATCATGATGGCAAATAGAAGGAATATTCCTGGCAGGTCACCTGGTGACACTATCTTGGTGGAATTGAGAAATAAGGAGGGGTAGGGGGATGGTCGCTTTGATGGGATTGCATCATTGGATCCTAATGATCGTGAGAATTAACAGAGGAAAGGACCGGTGCAAAAATAATACGGCTACAATAGTAGGGGATTTTAATTTTCAATTTTAAAAATCAACTGCGGCTGCCAGAGTGCCAAGGGCTTGACTGAGGTGGAATTTGTTAAATGTGTTCAGAAAACAATTCTCAATACATGGTGATGTTTCTACCAGAGAAACAGCAACATGCAATATTCTCCTGGGAAATATGGCAGGGCAGTTTCATTGAAATGTTATTGGGGATCAAAGTGATCACAATTCTAATAGGTTAAAGATAATTGTGGAAAAAGATAAGACTGGTTCAAATGTTGAAGTGCTAAATTGGGTCATGGCCAATATTGATGGTATTCAGATAGGAACTTCCAAAAGTTGATTGGAGGAGGTTGCATGCAGGTAAAGTGAGGGGCTTTTAAAACTCAAGACAGCGAGAATTCTGGGCCAGAATGTTCCGGTTGGAATGAAGGGCAGAGCTGCCAGGAAGAGAAACTCTGCCATGACAAGACATTGGGGCTTCAGTCAAGAAAAAGGAGGCATACGTTAGGTATAGGCATATGTTAGGATCAAGTAAATCCCCGAGTAGAGAGTACACTTGCGGGAAATCAGGAGGGCAACAAACAGGGGACAAAAGATAGCTTTGGCAGAGAAGGTAAAGGAGAATCCAAACAGATCCAACATGTATATTAAGAGCAAAGAGTAACCATGGACAAAATAGGCCCCTTAAAGATCAACAGGGTTGTCTTTGTCACAGGAAATTAGAAAAGTGTCAAATGACTATTTCTTGTCTGCATTCACCATAGATACAGACATGGAAGTTATGGAATTGAGGGAGTTAATAAAGTTGTTGATGGGAGTGATTGTGAAGAGAGTCCACATTACAGAAGATGGGGTGCGAGACGGTCTTAAAGGCATGCCAATCTCTGGGACCCGTTCAACGAGATCAAGACATTGTGGGAACCTCGAAGAAACTGTGGAGCCACAAGAGGTAATATTTGTACTATTGATGGTCTCAGACGAGGTGCCGGAAGACTGGAGGATGGCTAACGTTGTGCCTCTATTTGAGAAAGAGTACGTTGGTGGAGAGCAGACAGGTTCGACCAGCTTTTGGAAAGGCAGATGGATCAGGGATAGATCGGACCATGGCTTTGTGCATGGGAAATAGTGTCTTACGAATGTGAGATTTTTTTTAAAGATGAGACCAAGAAGCTAGACACAGGCAGTGTGGCAGATATCTGCATGGACTTTAGCAAGGCCTTTGATACAGGAACAGGGGGAAGGAGGAAGAAATCGATGCACATCTAAGTGGGCCACAGGGGAAGATAGGGGTGAAAAGGGAGGGGGATGTTTGTAGGTTGGTTGCCTAACATTGGAAAATTCATACCATTGGGCTACAAGCTACCAAAGCAGAATATGATGTGCTGTTCCTCCAATTTGCATGTGACTTCACTCTAGCAATGGAGGAAGTCCAGGGCAGCGAGATCCGTATGCGAAAGGGAGTGGGAATTAAAACGATTAGCAACTGGGAGATCCAACAGGCATTGACAGACCGAGCACATGTGTTTGACAAAACGATTAGATGACACAACTCCTTGCCTCACACTTTTTTGTCTTTTCATCTTTGGCCTTTGTCCAACCATCTGCATATCACCAGCCCCCCCCCCTCACCTGTATGCACCTATCATTTGCCAGGCTCTGTCCCACCCTCATCTTTCTCCCCACCAATTACCATCAGCCTGAAGAAGGTCCCAACACGAAAAGCCACGTATCCATGTTCTTCAGAGGTTCTGCCTGATCTGCTACGTTACTCCAGCACTTTGTCTTTTTTGGGTAGTAGACGAGGGTTACTTTACAGACTGGTGGCATGCCACAGTAATTTATGCTGGGTACATGGTTGTTCATTATTTGTATTGATTGTTTAGATGCAAGATTAAGTGGCATGGTTGGTAATTTGCAGATCACATTAAAAGTGGTGGCATAATCGACAGTGAAAATAGTTACCCAAGATTAAAATAGGATTGTGATCAACTGGGCCAAGGAACGGCAGATGGAGTTTAATTCTGACAAATGCAAAGGGTTGCATTTTGGCAAGCAAAGCATGGCAGAATTTGCTCATTTAATGTTAGGAACCTGGGATGCGTACAGATCTGGGGGTGGAAGACACAAAGAAAACAGGATGGTAAAGAAAGTGTTGGAGGGGAGAAGTTAGGTTCTTGTGTTACAATTGTAGATATTGGTGAGGCCACATTTTGAGTGCTCTGTAGTTCTGGTCACCTTGTTCTTTGAAGGTTGTCATTAAACTGGAAATTTACAGGGACATTGTCAAGTCTGAAGATTTGAGGAGAGGCAGGTTCTTTTTCCACGCAGTGTGGTGACCTTAGAGATTTGTAAAATCATGAGGGGCATAAATAATATGAACAAGATAAACCACAAGATAGGGGAGACCAAAACTGGAGTTAGGTTGAAGGGCCTGTTTCCATATTGTCTGGCTCCGACTCCAAATTGACTGGCTACATCGACATCATGAATAATTCTCCATTTCTTGAAGGGTAGATATTAGCAAACACAGGATTCGGTTCTTGACCAATTTTTACTGACTCTTCCAACTATTTTACATTTTCTATGGGTACTGTCTCCCAATCAAAAATATGCCTACACGTTCATTCACAATAAGTAACGAATATCAAGAGAAAGTGTTTTATTGTCATATGAACAATTAAATATTTACTGGATTGGTTAAATTTGTACTCTAGGAACCATAATTATATGTTTAACTTATTAGTGCTGAAAATCTAAAATCAAATTTAACTGAAAATGTAATCTCAGAAATGCAACCACTGGTGCTCCCAAAGGGAATATGCTTTTCTCCGCCATGCCCTTCCAACATTGCCAAGCCTATCGAACAGTAATACTGGTAGCTGGATGCTGCAAAATACTTTGCTTAAAAGACAGATTCCATTGTCTCCCTGCGATTACCTGTCTCCCTGCTATTACCAGAATACATGGCAACGGGAATAGGCAATTACAAAGGTTAAAGTATTACACTCCAAGCAACTTGGTCAAAAGCGAATCAACTAGTGCTTTTCCAAAATAAGAATTATGTGTACAAGTTTAGATACAATACATCCTTAATATTATTACCCAATTAATAAAGTCGGGAGTTAAAGTATGAAAAATGCTTTAGGTCGTTTAATTATTTGAGAAATAAGTTCTTTAATTAGCAATCAATATTTCACAAAACTCAATTACTAAGGTTGCAGCTTGCCTCCCCAAGCACACTTCCACACAATTTATTTCGCTTGCCGGTCGCCAATTTACAGCTTGAGACCCTGTTGCTTTAGAGGCAAACTCAGTGACATAAATAGATAGGAATAATTTAATGAAAATAACAAAGCCCAAAAGTGAGACATATTTACATTTTACTCGGAACTGGTCAAGATGAGAGTCAAAGTACAATTATATCAGGAAAACATTTAAAGAAATGATGGTATGTGGCAATGTTTTTTTTCGACATCCTTCATCGTTTGGTCTATCGCGACATTAATAAATTGTCGATCTCTCCTTAACAAGTGATAATGCCACTGCCATACTGACACAAATTTTAAAATTATTCGTTCTTTAAAACCATCCACCGCACAACTTAAACTTATGTAAAACAAATTGTGTTTTTATACCATTATTTAAATCGTACTTGAAATGAATTGAAGTGTAACTTGCTGTTTGTTACAAAGCGATCGTTACTCTACTTTACTTTAGGTAATCGTTAAGTGATCTTTGGCCGGAATGTCTCAGGAAGATCAGTGACAGCGATGCTGAACCCGTGAGCAACCAGGGAGTCACCGGCTGATTGCAGCCACCGAAACTATTGCTGTAGTTTAAACGCCGCGCTGTTCCTCCCTGATCCCCAGCTGCAGTTGCAGGGCCGCGCTCCCTCCCACCCTCCGCCGATCCGCTCACAGCGCCGAGCTCAGGAAAAGAAAGCCTTTGGCGTCGAGTAGCGAAAGCGACCCCCAAACTCTCCAAGGTCGGCGGCTCGGAAGCCGGTGGGGGGGGGGGACCGGGTTGGATTGTCAACGGTTAACGGGTAAAAAACAGGCTACCTTACGGTGTGCTTGGCCTGCCGCTCCCGTGCCAGGGTGAGCGGGAACTGGAACGCATCGCATAGCGCTTTCCTCAGAGGCCTAGCGCTCCTCGCCATTGCGCCTTCCCTTCACTACGCCGAGAAAGACCACCTGCTGACGTCAGCCGCTCACTCCTCCAGCGCCAGCGCCCACAGCCCACAGCGCGCAGGCGCCGCCCTGGCCCCGCCCCGAATACGTCAGCAACTGCTATGGCCCCGCCCCCGCATACGTCAGCAACTACTATGGCCCCGCCCCCGCATACGTCAGCAACTACTGTGGCCCTGCGCCTCTTCTACCCCATCCGCCACTCTGGCCCCGACCCCGAACAGCTGATTGGCCGCGCCCACTCGCCACGTCAACCACGGCTCTGGCCCCGCCCCCCGACTCGTCAACCGCTGCTCAGTCCCGGCCCATCCCCCTCCCCTCCCAGTTGATTGGCCGCGCCCGCTCCGCCGCGGGCCGCGGTTCCGTCCCGGCCCCACCACCATGATGATTGGCCGCGCCCGTTGACGTCGGCTTCCGTCCCGCCCCTCCCGCCTGCTGATTGGCCGCGACGCCGCGTTCTCTCGCGCGCGGGCGGAGGCTGGTTGCTCGGCACCGCCCGACGTCGTGGCAGTGACGTCACAGAGCGTCCTGTGGAAGGTTGTGTAACGGTTTGTCACGGGATTCGGCGGTGATGCTGGCGGTCGGATTACCCCGAGGCCACCGTGCCCTGGGCATATATGGTAACTGCTTTTAAAAATACCCTGCAAATGCCATCCTCCTTTACCTTCACAAACCCTTGCCGTGGTGAACTTTTCAGTTGTACGCCATATCAGTTGCTTAAATTGTCACATGCCCTTTACGAAAAGTCGACAAACATTTTTTTTAAGTTTACTTAATGACCTGGAAGTTTGCAACACTTTAAGCAAAACGCTTGTCGGAACGAATGATCAAAGTTGCAAGTGATACGGCAACTGCACATTTTTTAATCAGAAATGTATTCAATTACGTATTAAGTTTTGACAAAAATGCTGGAGAAACCCAGCGGGTGAAGGCAACGTTTCGGGTCGAGACACTTCAGATGAAAGATGCATTACTGGAATTTGTCACACTTGACAACACTGGAAATGTAAAGTAGGAACCTTGTAATACTTTTTAGGATATTAGTCGTGTTGTTAGGATCTCCTGGTTTAGAGACACCTGCAATGTGATTCAAAAATACAAGCCAACAGTTTCCCTTTATTCTTGTCACTGTGATCAATTGTCCATTTGCTTGTCCAAAAGTAAATCGATTTCTTGATGCAAAACCACAAAATGGATGTGCTCCATCTTCAGGTCCGTCCTAATCGCACCTGATTTGACAATGCTGACGCGTACAGCATTGACATCCTTAAAATAGATTTCGAGATTGTTGGAATTACGTACGTGGATAACTTTCCTATCGTTTTAGGCTTATAAATAAAAAAATAAGAAAGTTGAAAGGTTTGAAATAATAACTGAACTCTTCCAGATCTCTAATCCATATTTTTTTAACCTCAAAAATATTAGAACGTTCCATTTTAGATAATTTGATTTTAGCTGCCAATGGTTTCATCTACACCTACTTTGTTTTTTCTTATTGTTTCCTATGTAGATAACCAACATCATCTCACATAGAAACATTAAGCATAATTGCCCTCTAATCATTAATTATGATATAATTATCTCAATGTTATTTGTAAATAGTGGATCCAAAAACATACCATGATTATGAAGTATAGCCCCAAGACAGCTAGTTAGAAGTTGGGTCAGGCAGCATATGTGGAGGGAAAGAGGCAGACAATGTTTCAGATCAGAACCCATTTTCAGACTAATCACTTGAAATACAACCTGTCTATTTCCATCCACAGCAAGACTTGCTGAGATGCTCTAAATCACATGAACATTTCAGGAATTCCTCCTTCACAGTATTATTGACAATTGATGGATACATTAATAGTAAAACATACAACAGTACAGCACAAGAACAGGTCCTTCAGCCCATAATGTCTGTGCTGAACATGTTGCCAAGACAAGACAGGCTCTTACCTCCTTGCACATAATTCACATACCTATCAAAAAGTCTCTGAAGTACCACTATCGCATCTGTCTCAACCACCACCCCAGCAGCACATTACAGGCGCACTCCACCCTCTGAGTAAAACAACTTGCCCTGCACATCTTTAAATGTTGACACTCTCACCTTAAAGCTATGTCCTCTAGTATTTGATTTTTCCATCCTGGAAAAAAGTTTCTGACGGTCTATCCTCTCTATGTCTCTCATAATTTTATACACTTCTATCAGGTCTCCAGCAATCCAGAAAAAACAATCCAAGTCTGCCCAACCTTTTCCTGTAGCTAATGCTCCCTAATCCAGGCACCATTCCGGTAAACATCCTCTGCACCCTTTTCAAATCCTCCACATATTAATGTCGCACAATACTGCAACATGCTTTCACTCATGGTATGGGTGTCCATCTGCTTGAGAGAGAGGGGAGGAGCGACTGATAAGCGCATGGGACGTTGCAAAAAACTGCTTTTACGCGGAATTCCCAAAATGTTCATGTGATTTTTTTTATTTGGAGCTTTTCAGCAGGTCAGGTAGCATCGGTGGATAGTAATAGACAGGTTGTCTTTCAAGTCGAGGCCCTTCTTGATCACACTGAAAATGGATTCTGTGCTGAAACATTGCCTATTTTCGTGAGCAGTGCATTATCATGAAGGCCAGTGGAAACGTCTCTGGCCACTTTAGTCCAGTGTCCTCGCACAATTTGGTCAATTTATTTTTCAGGAGTCTATTCTGACATTCGACCGCTCCATTCAATTTTGGGTGGAGCGGAGAAATGACGTGATGTTTATACTGCAAAGCTTTCATTCATTCCAGTACCATCTTGCCTGTGAAATGGGGGCTGTTGTCAATGTGGGCCATCAAGCGCTACTGTTATTTATCTTCTCATGAACTCAAAACCTCGGGATGAATTCTCATAATAGAAGTTTAGCAAGAAGATGTACGAGTTGGATAGGCTTCTATCCAGCGAGAAAACAAACACAATAATAAGTTCATAGTTATAACTCATACATTGAGGTAGTTCTATAAAGCCCATTTGGAGATGCACAAAAGTTGAGTTTAGTTTGATTTAGAGATACAGCGAGGAAACAGGTCCTTCGGCCCACCGAGTCCATGCTGACCAGCGATCCCCACACACTAACACGATCCTACATACACTAGGGACACTTTACAATTATACCAAGCCAATTAACCTACAAACCTGTACTTCTTTGGAGTGTAGGAGGAATCCGAAATCACAGAGAAATCCCAAGTAGATCACGGGGAAAACATACAAACGCCGTAAAGACAAGCACCCTTTGCATAGTCAGGATCAAATCTGGGTCTCTGGTGCTGCAAGGCAGCAACTCTACCGCTGCGCCACCATTTCTCCCAAAGGCCTGGCAGCGACAGACACCAGAGGTTGTGTTTTTGGCAGAACATGCAATTCGCATCACTTTTCCCACTACAGTTGTAAATCCTGGTACATACCAGGTGGCCTGAATAATGCTATTCATCCCCCCTTTGGCAGCATGTGTAAAGTGAGACCACCTGTGCCAACCAGGGTAAGAAGGTAGACAAAAATGCTGGAGAAACTCAGCGGGTGAGGCAGCATCTGTGGAGCGAAGGAATAGGTGACATTTCGGGTCGAGACCCTTCCTTCGGAGAGAGGAGGAGACCTACAAAGTAGGCATACCTTGAGGAGATTTCGCAGTGCAGTAGACTAAATGTTTAAGAAAGAACTGCAGATGCTGGAAAAATCGAAGGTAGACAAAACCAGGGTAGGAGTTGCTTAGGGGCTTGCAGCAAGTAAGAAGGCATTACCAGGCAGTGGCTTAATGAAAAAAGTCCAAAACAGGAACATTGGTTAGAAATTGAGCGAGACATCCTTAATGTGGAGAAATTGACATATTCCTTGAGAGTCAAGGAGAATTCATTTGAGAAGATCTGGGGAAAATGGACCGTTTATTTGAGCCAATTAGATAAATACCGAGCTAGATATGAGAAGATTGCGTTATATAGAACTAGATGGTATGTTTGTATGAATATTTAATTATCTCCAGATAACTAATCAATGTAATGTTTTTTTCTTTTTTTAATTTGGTAAGTGAACCACACTGGCTTATTCCAATTTTTTTATTTATTTACTTCTTTTTTTCCCCCCTATCTACTTCTTTTTTAATTTTGATTGCTGTTTTTCTTCTTTGTTTGATTTATGGTGATGGTGTTGCACTGTTTTGTATATATATCTCTTAAAAATCAATAAAAATGTGAGTGAAAAAAAAAAAGGAGTTGCTTAGGGGCAACTGTGCGGCCATCACAGGAGACTCAAAGATCATGAGGTAACTG
>NC_073383.1:10113424-10238424 GCF_028641065.1 Leucoraja erinaceus | reverse complement strand
ACATAGATATGCTTGTGATTTGCTTTGGTGTAAGAAGTGTTAATCTTTACCTAGTGATTGATGCACAATTTTGCATTTCCCGCTCCTCAGAAAAATAATAATACTCCTTTTCTAATTTTGACATAATTAGTCGTACAGTCACATTTTGAAAGTTATTTTATTTCAGATTTCAGTTTGTTTGTGTGCTTTAGATTGCATGGAACCCAAGCCGAGCTTTCAAATTAGGGTCAAAGGTTAGTTGGGGAGGATTGCTTATCTGATTGAAGGCATATCACCAGTAATATGCTGTAGTATTTAGATTCAGATTCAATTTTAATTGGGTTTACAGAGACAACGAAAATACATATACATTAACAATTTAGATGATTATGTAGTTAACATTTTTTTGCAAAGGTTGTGTAAATCTAAGTTTACAACAAGAACAAGATTAATTGGGAAGACGGGCCAAAGAATGGGAAATGGAATTTAATTCTTAACAAGTGCGAGATAGCATCAAAGCCCGGACTACGAGGCTGCTAAACAGCTTCCTACCACAGGCTGTGAGGCTGCTAAACAGCCACTCTGCACCCACAGTCACTTGACTTGACTCTGCGGCTGGCACGGACACTTTAATACTGGCACTGGCCACTCAAATCAGCGGCCCCGGACATTTTTTATGATTGGTTTATTGTATTTTAACATTGTGTTTTTTTACCTGCTTTTAACTATTTATACTGTTCCATCAGGGACTGGATTGTTTTTAGTGTTATTATGTGTGAAGTGTTTTAAATTTCATGTGCGATGCTCCGCTATTCACTGGGAAACGTCTTTTCATTTTGCACTGTAACAACTGTTGCTTGCAAGATGACAATAAAGGTTGATTGATTGATTGATTGATTGATATAAACCTAGAATATAAGTGCAGGAGTAGTCCATTTGGCCCTTCGAGCCAGCACCACCATTCAATATGATCACGGCTGATCATCGAAAATCAGTACCCCGTTCCTGCTTTTTCCCCCAGTTTCCTTGATTCCAATAGCCCCAAGAGCTAAATCTAACTCTCTCATGAAAACATCCAGTGAATTGGCCTCCACTGCCTTCTGTGACAGGGAATTCCACAGATTCACAACTCTCTCGGTGAAAAAGTTTTTCCTCATCTCAGTCCTAAATGGCATAGCAATTTCCATTCCAAGCTGTGACACATTCAGATTGGATGTTTTCTATGCTGCATTTGTAGAAATTGGTGAGTGCCATCAGAGACTTGCAGACTTTCTTTCACCTTCTGATAAAGTATGGGAGACACAAGAGACTGAAGATGCTGGAACCTTGAGTAAAAACAAACTTGTGGAGGAACTCAGTGTGCCAAGCAGCAACTGTGGGGGGACATGGATGATACTGTTTTGTATTGGGACCCTCCTTCGGTCTGAAGGATGCTGCCTGATGCATTGATTTCCTCCCACAGGCTTGTTTTTTTGTTGAGGAAGTAGAGGCATTGGTCTGCGTTCTTGGCTGTAGCATCAATGTGGTGGGTCCAGGACAAATTGTTGGTGATATTGCCTCTCGAACATCTCCACTTCGCCTACTTGCTGAAGTTGACAACCAGTTCCAGTTTGCTGACATTGAGGAGAGGTTGTTGTTTTGACACCATGCTGATAATCTCACTATCTCCTTCCTGTAATCTGCATTGTCATTGTTTGTGATCCAGCCCACTACAACGGTATCATTTGCAAACTTGTAAATGCATTTAAAGCAGAATTTGGCCACATGGTCATGAGTGTATCGTGAGCATAATAAGGGGCTGTGAACACAGTTTTGCGGGGCAATGGTGTTGAGAATTATTGTGGAGGCTGTTTTGTTGCCTATCCTTACTATGGTCTATGGGCCAGGAAGCGAGGATCCAGTTGCAGAGAGGGCTGTTGGTTCCTAGGTCCAGGAGTTTGGAGTTGGGTTTGGTGAAATTATGCTGTTGAAGGCAGAGCTATAGTTCACAAGTCAGAGTGTGGTGCCAGTGTCCTTGTTATCCAGATGTTCCAGGGATGCATGCAAGGCCAGGTAGACGGCGTAGTCTACCTGGCATTTTGTGATGGTGGATGCTGGAGTCACTGCATTGTACTCATTAAAGCACTCTATCTTGCTGTTAGTCACGTACAGAGGTTGTGCTGGTCTGAGGAAACAAATTAGCTGGCCAACGGTATTAATCGAAGATAGACACAAAATGCTGGCGTAACTCAAGCGAGACGGGCAGCATCTCTGGAGAGAAGGGATGGGTGACGTTTTGGGTTGAGGCTTCTTCAGACAGAGAGTCGGGAGAGGGAGTCTAGAGATATGGAAGGGTAAGTTATGAAATCGACATCAAAGCAGATGATGATCAGAAAATGTAGAATGGTTCATTGTTAGCTGAGGGGAAGGTGACAACACAGCATACAATCAGTAATATTTAATCAGGAGGATAGTAGAACCAGTTGTAGGGTGACTTGGACAGGTTGGGGGAGTGGGCAGATGCATGGCAGATGAAGTTTAATGCGGATAAATGTGAGGTTATCCACTTTGGTAGCAAAAACAGGAAGGCAGATTACTATCTAAATGGCGCCAAGTTGGGAAAAGGGAAGTATAACGGGATCTGGGGGTCCTTGTTCATCAGTCTATGAAAGTAAGCATGCAGGTACAGCAGGCAGTGAAGAAAGTGAATGGTATGTTGGCCTTTATAACACGAGGAATCGAATATAGGAGCAAAGAGGTCCATCTGCAGTCATCCACTCAACATCTGCAAAATGAAGGTTGTCCACCAACTTGGCCGTGCTGATCCATACCACTCCAACGATACTGGACCACCATATCTGATGGTAATGTCCGATTCACCACGACCCCTTTGCAGACATTGAACTTTGTCCCCAAAGTTGCGCTCCAATACTAAGTACTATATTCTGCGCTCTGTATCTTCCCCTTTGCACTTCCTAATTGTACTTGCGTTTGACGTGGTTGTATTATGTATAGAATTATCTGATCTGATTGAATAATATGCAAAACAAAGCTTTTCACTGTACCTCGGTACATTGGATAATTGTAAAGTTAAACCTAAAGCTACCTCTCAACAATTCTACACATCCGTGGTGAAATTCACCATCATCTTTTATTTACTAGCATGACATTTGGCCATCCGCAGTAAAAGGTGTAATCATCTACTCCTTCTTTCCATAGTCCTCCAACCTTGCTGGCTATATTAAACATAAGCAAACTAATGTCAGCGTCCTGGCAGAGGGGGCAGAAGAAGGAGTGGAGACAACTTTTGTAGTAAGAAGTCAGACAACTTTTAAGAAGCCAGAGATACACGGCTGTGATACTCGGCAGACATTTAACATTACTGATCTGTTATCCTTGGTTCTGAAAACTACTGCTTACATTTTCTTGCCCAATGAGCCAATGAAATTCATCGGTCAGCACCAGCTACAACCTACGACAACCTTTGACCTCCTGGCAACCCTCTAGGACCTCCTGGCGACTCACCTACGGCACGAGAATTCTCGCTACTCTCCATGACGGCTTCATTCTAGTCGTCGCTAATTTTTCAACATGTTGAAAAATTTACGGCGACCATAATGAGGCCGCGACTAGTTCCCAGAATGCGGGAACTCCTCACGACCATGAAGGCGACTCCCCGGCAACCACCCGCGAATAGTGGGCGACCATGTGGCGACTGCAGTCACCTAAAACGTCGCCTAAGTGGGACAGGCCCATCAGAACTGGCGTCGACAATCTAAGGCCCACGGGCCAGATTCGGCCCGTAACTCGGAATCGTCTGACCTGCAGGCGGATTTTTTTTTTCCATTTCTTTTCGCGAACATGGCGCTACAGCCAATCCCAGAGCACACAGGCGACCTGGGAACTGCAGCCAGTCCCGGGGACGTGAGGGATCTGGGAACTGCAGAAAACAAATTGGAAAACACATGAAAACTAATGGGAAAAACAACATCAAATGTCACACTAGTTAGTATGCATTATTACTAATTTATGTATTTTTAGTATATTATTAATCACTAATTTAGTTGGTATGTATTATTGTTACCATTTATTAACTACTAGACTAAGTGGGACCCTCTGTCCCAGCATCACATGGGACGGCTGGTCCTCCAACACAATATTCCACCTCCCCACCAATTCCAATATTGGTGGCCAGTGGGAGTGGGGGGGGGGGGCTTTCTGGAGCGCTAGTATGGGTGTTATGGGCTGAAGGGACTGGTTTCCAGATGGCTAGTATGGTCATTGTGGGATTCTTGGGCTGGCGGCTTAGTCACTCAAGCCTGTTGTGCTGGCAGCTCACTCACTCACGGCTGGTTGGCTGACAATTGACTCACGGCTATTCCTTGAAATTCCATTTCAAGCAGGGTGCAAGGTTACCAAATTCAAGTGCAGTTTCATACCACTTCAAGCAGGGTGCAAGGCCACTAAAGACCTCTCCCTCCTCCATCTTGCAGAGACTGAGCCACGCCCACATTTCTGGGTATTATAGTCCCTCCCCCCCCCTGTCCCACCAGAAGGGGCGTGGGCTTCATGGCGTGATTGACAGGAGAGGGAATCTAAATATTTTTTAAACACTAATAACTTTTAATTTTCATCGATGGAAAAAATCCTCGGCACCTCATGAGCGGAGGGGGACTGAGTAAGATGGCCAAAAATCACAGCCGTACGTGGTAGATTTTTTCTAATATCAATATAAAGTGCAAACAAGAAGTGGTCAAGATTAGACTTTTAATTATATAGAAGGCAAGGCAACTTTAATTAGGCAAGACAACTTTAGCTTTTCCAAACTAAAGGCAACAGAGATTTAACATTTACAAACCAAAGGCAACACAGCTTTAGCATTTCCAAACCAAAGGCAACACAACTTTAGCATTTACAAAATTAAGGGCACTGACAGGTCAGTAAAACCTCATCTTGCAGAGACTGACTGAGCCACTCAACACTTCCGGGTTTTATAGTCCCTCTGGAAGGCGCGTGGCCTTCAGGAGAGAGAACATTTTTTAAACACTAATGACTCTTTTATATTTCATCAATGGGAAATATCCTCTTGTCCTGCGCAGTGGAGGGGGACTCTGAGTAAGATGGCCAAAAATCACAGTCGTATGTGGCAGCGTTTTTTCTAAAATCAATATACAGAACAACAGAAAGTGGTCAAGTTCAGACTTTTAGTAATATAGATGTGGCCTGCCATCCGCTCAGACATGGGTCCTGGCCCCTAGGCAGAACAAGGTTGCTGACTCCGGTGTTAGCAGAACACAAAAGCACAGCATAATGTGAAAGAGGCACAACTCCTCCCAAACTATGATCTCAATCGTTCTGCCAAACACCTTCTGGCCCATCTACAGTGAAATCCATGTGCCACAGAGGCCTCATTGGTTATCTTAGCAATAACAGAAACCATAGAATTGGAATAGAAACATGTCATTTTCAATGTTAAGGGGCTTTTTGTGGAAAGGAAGAAGCCAATGTAAAGAACCAAGCAAATGCAGGCAAGTGGGACTAGTGTAGCTGGGACATTGTTGGCCGGTGTGGGCAAGTTGGGCCGAAGGGCCTGTTTTCACACTATATCACTCTATGACTCTAACTCTTCAAAATAATATGATAACTGGGAGATAACTAGGCTACCACATTTAGAAATCCATTGCATGTCATAAAAATAAAAAATTGAACAAAACATTGTTCAATTCTCTTGAAATAATGGCAGAAAGAAACAATGTTAGGAGATATATTTGTATTTTGAGCATTCGTCAAAAATAGCCTTCACTTTGGTCACGTACATGGATAGGACCAGTTTCGGAGTGATATGGGCCAAACACTGGCAGGCTAGACTAGTGTAGATGGGACACCTTGGATGACATGGGCAATTTGGGCCGAAGGGCCTGTTTCCATGCGGTATGACCTTTTATGGATTCTTTAGAGGAACAGATAAAAAAATAATGCCCCAACAGTTCAAATGTAATTTTATTGCTTACCTTTGTACATTTGGTATGGAATTTATTTTTAATATTCAATTGTGTTTTCTTTACAGTGCTGTTAAAGGAAGGAAATATATATACAAGAAACAGAATGGAGCTCTTTTGTTATGAATTTACTCAAAAGCCTGTGTTCACTGATAATTGGTCAGCAGTGAAGGTAAGATATATCACGTGAATCTCAGAAGGCTTACAACACAAAGACTGATAAATGTAGTTATTTCATTGTGACATGAGGGCAGCACAGTGATGCAGTGGTAGAGTTACTGCCTTACCTGGGTTCGATCCTGACCACGGAATTTGTTTGTTCTCATTGTAACCGCATGGGTTTTCACTGGGTGCTCCCGTTTCCTCCCACACTCCACAGACCTGTAGGTTAATTTGCTTTGGTAAAATTGTAAATGTCCCAACTTGTGTAGGATAATGCTAGTGTACGGGGTGATCGCTGGTCGGTGTGGACTCGGTGGGCCTATTTCCATGCTGTATCTCTAAAGTAGAGTATGAGAGAAATGCACCTTGCACGTTAGATGTTTTGTTTACATAGGTTCCAGAATTATTTGTTTATGCCGATTCAACAGAAAAAACCCTTAAATAGATAGATGGACTGACAAGAGACAGTTTTCAGCACCAGAAATTGATGTAGTAATAACAGCCATGGTTGCTGCCTTATACAACTAACCACTCATCTTTTGAAGATTGAGACAAAATGCTGGAGTAACTCAGCAGGACAGGCAGCATCTCCAGAGAGAAGGAATGGGTGACCTTTTGGGTCGAAACCCTTCTTCAGACTCGACCCGAAACGTCACCCATTCCTTCTCTGCAGAGATGCGGCCTGTCTCGCTGAGTTACTCCAGCATTTTGTGTCTATCTTTGATTGAACCCAGCATCTGCTGTTCTTTCCTACACCTCATCTTTTGAAGCTGAGCGTTGATCAATTTCTATTCCAGAGACCCAATCACCACGTTATTTAGATTTGCACTCGATACACTGTGAAGGAATTGAGTTTGTTTTTTATGGTTCCACATTTCAGATGAAATATTAAATTGTCCTATCACCCTTGGAAAAAGAAAGTGATGGTAGTACTCAGTAGGCAAGGCAGTTTTATTGGAGGAAGGAAATGGATTAGTATTTCTGATCTTTAGTTGAGAGCAATGACAACAGCTTGATCTTGTTTCCCAGATGAAAATAAAATAACCTATGCTTCAAAACAAAATCAGAGAAGTTCTTTTGTTCTGGCCATTGCTTTTTCTGGTCCACACAATCTGGCTGCCATGTTTTCCTGCTTTTCTTCCAATACAATTCACTGACAATTGCCTGAGATCAACCATGATATTTCAACCAGAAATTTGTGAACAAATCAAGATTTCTTGAATTTTGCACTTTAAAAAAAAAGTAAAAACCATATACATTTCAGGTTCCAGGTTCCACGCCTATTTAAGGCCAGGGGCTAGCAAACATCTTGAAACGCTCCTTAGTTTCAGAAGATTGTTAAGTATTAACTTTCTGAAAATGGACTTCAAATTTAAGAATGATTTTTAATTTCCATCTGTTTCTAAACAAATTAACAATGCAATGGCACATTTTACTTAGGTTTAATCTAAGGAAGTGTCGATTAAGGTCAAAAATGGAAAGTGCTTTATTTTCTGATCAGTACATCAAACAGAATTTCAGTTAGGCAACACAAATATCCTGGAGCTAATTTGGAACAGCCAAATGTTTAAAAGTCAAATATTATGGTTCCCATTTTTTGTGGATAGGAAAGAATGCACTAAAAGGCCTTCCTAAATGTCCAATGATCAAGGCAGCTATTGCAAATATTGGAATAATTATGTGTAATTATAGTCATAGAGTGATACAGTGTGGAAACAGGCCCTTCGGCCCAACTTGCTTTCACTGGCCAAATTGTCCCAAGTACACACGTCCCACCTGCCAGCATTTGGTCCTTGTCCCTTCAAACATGTCCTATCCATGTACCTGTCTACCTGTTTCTTAAATGTTGGGATAGTCCCAGCCTCAACTACCTCCTCTGGCAGCTTGTTCCATACACACACCACCCTTTGTGTGAAAAAGTTAATTCCTATTATATATTTTCCCCTTCACGAACCTATGTCCTCTGGTCCTCAATTTCCCTACTCTGGGCAAGAGACTCTGTGCATCTACCCAATGTATTCCTCACAATTTTATATTCCTCTGTAAGATCAGCACTTTAATCTTTAGACTTTGTTGGCTGAGAAGTACTTTGGAACATCTGAAGGTGTAAATAACGCTGTTGTGTTGTCACCATTCCTATTTTGTTTCAAACATAAATTGGAATTTGTTTTTTATTTTTTCATCGAAATGATGGTAGATACCTCAGATTTTGATTCAGGTTAATTTATCGTCACCAGGGTGCAATTAAATTCCTTGTTCACATGAATCTCACAGAATGATTAGTATACCATAAATGATTAATACTACAATAAATCCTACGATGAGTGTAAATCAGTGGATTGTAGTGCCATCTGAAGTAGTGTAAAATTAAAAATACTGAAGTGCCCTAATGGAATAACCAAAAGAGGTAGAGCTAACAATGAGTGTAGGTGGCAGCACCACTGGGAACGGGTTTGAATGAGGTGTAGGAAGGAACTGCAGATGCTGGTTTAAATTGAAGATGGACACAAAAGGCTGGAGTAACTCAGTGGGACCAGCAGCATTTGAAAGGGGTGATTGATTCAAGAATCGGAAAGCCATTGGAAAGAAGCTGTTCTGAAGTCTGGATGACTGGACTTCCAAGCTTCTGTATCTTCTCCCAGAAGGTAGAAGAGGGAATAGGAAATGAGCAGGGTGACAGGCATCCTTGATGATACGTTCAGCCTTTCTGATGCGATACACCGTGAGGATGTACCTTGTAAATTTATTCTGAGAAAGGTTGTCACCAGTGCAGCCAGAGGAAGGAACAAGACTGGAATCTTTTCAGTTTTTGTTTGTTTATTCTTGGACTTGCAAAAAATACAGCTGGTTTTCACTATTTTCGTACGGTACTCTGATAAGTGCTCTTAGGCAGGGGCGGAAATCGATATCAAAACATGGGGACACACACACACACACAATTTCTTTTTTTTAAATTTATTTATTTATTTTATTAGAAGTAAGTACAGTCATATGGCACCAAAGTGCCTAATATATATTTTCATAATACATTTTATGTACAACTTGTTTAATCTTTTTTCAATGTAACAAAAAAAAAAGAATAAGAAAAAGAAGTTAGATAGTAAAGGATAGAAAGATGTGAAATATATAGTGTGTGAAGAAAGAAAACGAGTAAATGAAGAAAGTTGAGAGAGAAAATAGAGAAAAGAAAATAAAATAAAAAAGAAAAGGAGATCATTATTTATAATCTTGACCAACCCTCGTCCAGTCCTGAAACAGTTCTTTTACAATTGTGTTGCACCACATGATTCCAAAAAAACGACGAATGGAGACCAACTCGTTATGAATTGGTCTGATTTATCCATTAGGAGGAATCGCAGTTCCTCAAGATGAGCTGTGTCCAACATACTTGCAATCCACATTTTAAGTGTTGGTATTGATGTACCGGTCCAAAATTTAAGTATTAATTTTTTTGCTATTATTAAACCATAGTTAAGGATTAGATTTTGAGATGTGTTCAATTTATTCCCATCTTCCATTACACCAAATATAATCATTTCAGTATTAGGTTCCATTCTTGTCTTGAATAATTTTGTAAATATTTCAAAAATATCATTCCAAAATCTATAAAGTTTTATGCAGGAAACTAAGGAGTGTGTTATAGTTGCCTTTTGGGCTAGACATTTATCACAAGTGGCGGATATATTTGGATAAAATTTGTTCAATCTTGTTTTTGAATAATATATTCTATGTACAATTTTAAATTGTATTAGATTATGTCTTACATTAATTGAACATTTGTGAATATATATCAAGTATTTTTCCCATTTAACCTTCGTAATTTTTATCATTAGTTCCCGTTCCCACTCTTCTCTAAGTACCTCTGTCGATGGTAGGTCTATATTTAGAATACTATTATATAAATATGATATTAATTATTGTGAGACAGCTTCAATATTCATTGCTTCTTCCAATAAGTCAGGAGTTACTTTTTGATATCCTTGTATATATTTTTTCATGAAATCGCAAATCTGAAGATATTTAAAATATTGGTTGTTTTTCAATTTAAATTTCTTAGCGCCATGCGCCACACACACACACACACACACACACACACACACACACACACACACACACACACACACACACACACACACACACGCTCGCATACGCACGCACACACACAAGTACACAAGGCTTCTTCAGCTGTGGGCCCTGTGGACAGTAACATTGGGAGCTGACCTGGTTGGTGACCAACTCCGAACTCCAGCAACAGCAGATTCGTCCGCCCCGAATCATGGGGCCTCAATCGGCCCGTTCGAGGGCCCTTTCATCGCCTGGCGGGGGCTTCAACATCGGGAGCCTCGATCGCCCCGATGCAGCAATTTGACCGTGGGGTGGTGGAAGATCCCGTGGCCGATTTTAAGCTGCGCCGGGCTGGACGATGAAAGGCCCCGCGAACGGGCTGATTCAAGCTACGCTCTATAATCTTTACTCCACCAGGACATCTCCCTCATCCAATCACCGCGCGCGTCTCTCTTGTCCAATCGTCGCCCTCGATTATCAGTCCCACCCCCACTGTCTCGCGGAAAGCGGAGATTTTTAATGGATTTTTTTTTCACCGAGCTTTACAATCCGGATTACAAAACATGGGGGGGATTGTCCCCCACCTCTCAAACCATGTGGGGATGTGCACCCCCTCCCGCCCCACCCTGGATTTCCGCCCATGCTCTTAGGTGGTTTGGCATTGGGATAATTATTCAAGTTACAGGGATGTTTTGGAAACGGTTGATCTCATCTATTTTACTTTCTCTATTCTAGATTCAAATTAGCTGTCCGGAGCAATTGCGCCTTACATATCCTTCGGATGAAATGTTCTTTAATAAATCTGAAACGCTGAAAGACCTCATTGTCTACTTGTACTATCAAGTCGTATCATCTAATGAAAAAGTAGCTTCGGAATTCAACATCAGTGTTGAACATTTTGATAGTAAAGCTTGCTTCAAACTAAACCCCATGAAGCCCTATCCAGAGTACACCATTACTGTAACAAAGCCATGTAAGTTTTAAAGATTTCTTGTCCCTTAACCATTCTATTAACGTTGCGCCTATTTCTTTTCTTGATAATGCATGCAAACTTGTTGAGAAATTAATAAAACTACAGATGCTGGAGCAAAACACAAACTGCTGGAGGAACTCGGTGGGTAACGCAGTATTTGCAGAGGCAAATGGATAAAAACTGAAACCGCTGGTTTAAACCGAACATAGACTCAACAAGCAGGAGTAACTCAGCGGGTCACACAGCATCTCTGGAGAAAAGGAATAGGTGATGTTTTGTGTCGAGACCCTTCAGACTGCGTCAGGGGAAAGGTACCATCTACTTAGATGGATCAGTAGGAGTATACTTGGTATAGCTAGGTTCTCTCTTCTTTTGTCTGCTTTTACCATGCCACATTCCACATCACCCCCCCTCACCATTAGACCTAATCATGCCTCTCCCCCGAACTAGTTCTACTCGCCCATCACCCACACCCCAATCTGCCCGGGTTTCTGCTCCTTTGATCTGCTTTTCCCATTCATGTAGACATGGCTCGATTGTAATCATGTATTGCCTCTCCGCTGTCTGGTTAACAGGCAACAAAAGCTTTCCACTGTACACATGACAATAAACTATAACTGAAAACTGAACAAGGAACTGCAGATGCTGGTTTAAAAAAACTTTGCAGTGCTGTATAACTCAGTGGGTCAGGCAGCATCTCTGGAGAACATGGATAGGTGATGTTTCGGGTCGGGACCCTTCTTAAGACTGATTGTGCTGTGGGTAAGGAGAGAAAGCTGGAAGAGAGAAGGGGCAGAACAAAGCCTGGAGATTGATAGGTGGATGCAGTTGAGAGGGGGGGGTTTCATAATGTTGGATAAAGGCCAGAGATGAAACGACAAGAGGTGTGAGATTAGGACAGTGATTCATCTGATAGAGTCGTTGCCTCATGATGTCAGAGACCCAGGATCAATTCTGACCTCGGACGCTGCCTTATGTGGAGTTTGCAAGTTCTTCCTGACTGCGTGGGTTTCCTCTGGGTGCTCCAGTTTCCTCCCAAATCCCAAAGATGTGTAGGTTTGTAGGTCAATTGGCCGCTTGGTAAAATTGCCCCTAATGTGTAGGGAGTGGATGAGAAAGTGGAATAAAACCAAACTACTGTAAAGGGGTGATTGCTGGTCAGCATGTTGATGGGCCAAAGGGCCTGCTTCCATACTGTATCTTTAAAGTAGAGGATCGGATAGTGCAGCCAGAGGAAGGAATGTAGGGGGCAGAGGAGTGGGATGGGGAGAAATGAGTACGAGTCGAGGTGGGGCACTGGAAAGAGGAGGGGTGAAAAAGGGAGGGGGAGAAGGGGGGGGGGGATTGCTATAGATTAGTCACCTAGTATTGGAGTAAACTTCTCATCTCCCCTTCCACCTATGTTCCTTTCTCTGGCTGCACTAGTCACAACTCTTCTATCCTAATCTCACACGTTTGTCTTTTCATCTCTGCCCTTTGTCCAGCCATCTGCCTATCAACTACCCCCCACCCCCCTTCACCTGTATCCACCTATTACAAGCCAGGCTTTGTCCTGCCTCTCCCCTCTTCCAGCTTTCACCCCCCCCCCCCCCACAATAATCAGTCTAAAGAAGGGCCAATAATCCGAAACGTCACCGATCCATGTTCTCCAGAAGTGCAGCCTGACCCATTGTTACTCCAGCACGTTGTGCCTTTTATTGCTATTCCAATCCCCAGTTTGTTCCATTTGCATTAAAAGCATTACGTGTATCACCCATACCCTGCCTACCTCTGTATCAAATCTCCCTCCATCTTCATACCATGGGCCCATCTGCATTTCATCCTCCAACTCAGCAAGTTTCTCCTATGATTTACCATTCCCATCTCTCCCCTCCCTCTCGCCCACCATCTGTCCATCTCCACCCCTCAACTACTAGGCCTCATCTCACCCCTGCCTCTCACCTCTTACAGAGGGTGTCTTGATACAAGGTCTCAACTTGACACGCCAGCCATTGCTTTGCCTCCACGGCCACTGCTTGGCCATTTTGATTTCCACCAGCAGATTTCAGCCACCGCACCGTGCCAAGTATGTAAATATTTGATACCCTCAAGACTTTGATGCCAGGCTGGAAGATCTTTCCAAACTATTAGATATTATTTTTAATAATACACTAACATAGTGGCAATTTACAGGTGTGACACAGTAGCATCATAAATAATCCAGTGAATTTATCGGGTGCCGGGGTTAATGGCAGGAGAATAGGGTTAGGAGGGAGAGATAGATCAGCCATGATTGAATGGCAGAGTAGACTTGATGGACCGAATGGCCTAATTCTGCTCCTATCACTTCTGATGTTATGAACTAGGAGGAGTAGGAATGGGACCGTATAGGTTTAAAAGGAGTGTGGGAATCCCGACACTGATGAGTTTACAGGAAACAGTGCCCTGGTGAGTTCAAAAGAAGTGCGGGAATCGAGACCAAGATGGGTTTAAAGGGAGCATGCGAAACAGCACTGTTGAGCCAGATGTAAAACCATCTGAATTACTGAACAAAAGGAAAGTGGATCATCACAATTTTACTTTTTCTGGGGTTTTTCAGTACATCAGTTTCTGCCTCAAAGAACTGGATGCCATTTTAATTGTATGGCAGCCTTATTGCTTCTATGGACAATGCTAATGTAACCAGAGTTTAGTCTAGAGGTGGAGGATGGAACTGCAGATGCTGGTTTACACCAAAGATAGGCACAACGTGCTGGAGTAACTCAGCGGGACAGGCAGTGTCTCTGGCTCCTCATCCAAAGATGCTGCCTGTCCCGCTGAGTTACTCCAACATTTTGTGTCTGTCTTTAGAGATATTAATTAGAGTAGCATTAATGCCACTGAATTTCATTTCTGTTCTCTAAGTACAGTAGCTTGTTCTTCAAAACCTTTTTTTCTGGGACTTACAATATTTACAGTATTATCAGTTTGTCGCCAGTTAAGCATTCACTGCAATACAGGGGAAGACAGTTACATTTTCTTTTTGTGAATATAATGGTGAGCCAAAATAGACATTTGTATTTTGTATTTAACATGTGTTACATAATCTTCATCTGGTATATGAATCATTTGAATATAGTAAGGATTATGTATAGCCGTCAGTGTTTCATTTAGATGCTCCCACAATTATATCAGTACGAAAGTTTGCAACAAAATTTAGTAACCTTTCTAAGGCTGATTAAGTTAGTATTATGATCATATGTAAGGAATGTTTTATTCAATATCACAAATTCATACTGAGAACATCAGGAAGCATATATATATATATTGCTTTGTGCTAGTTGCGATGTTGTTGGAAGGGAATTTTTTTTTTAGATCAGAAAACTTTCTGTTGACCCACTCCTGGCCTAAAACATTGACCAAATAAACCAGAAAATGCTGGAAACTCAGCAGGTCAAGCAGCACCTTCAAGGAGAGGGATAGAAGTGCCATTGCAGGTTGGTGATCCCTTGCCAGCACTGGTGAAATGTCATCAGCCTAAAACACTAACTTTTTCTCTTTCTCTATAGATTATAATAATTAACCTCCTGAGAGTTTTCAACCTTATCTGTTTCTCTTCAAATATTCTCGCTTCTAAGCAATGGTTTGTTGTGGACTTCACCCTACCTGAGGTCATCTGTTGCTTACCCTGATTTGCTCTGACCTTTTCTCGCATCCAGTCTCCCCCCCGGCCCCCACCTCTGTCTTTCAGTCTGAAGAAGGGTTCCAACCCAAAACGTCACCTATTCCCTTTCTCCAGACGAGCTGCCTGATCCGCTGAATTACTCCAGCATTTTGTGTCTAGCTTCTGAGGTACTTGATGATTCGTAGTTCCTTACAAGGTAAAGGGAGCAATGCAAATTTTAACAGAAAAAAAAGAACTGGGCTGGCTCCACAAAAGTTGAAAGTGAATGTCAGGTCCACTTATCTTTAAAGGAAGATAACCATGTTAAATTAATTGAATATTATGTAATTGTTTGTTACAGCATTTGAATTAAAGCTGATTATTCTGTTTGTGACTGGAATTATCCTGTTCGTCTTTGCAAGACCCATTAGCAGGTATTGTAATTATATCCAAATTGCCTCATGTGTTGTTTTAAATCTCCACTTTCTCTGTAGCTGTAACATTATATTCTGCACTCTGATTATTTTCTCTTTTGCACTATCTGATGTAGCGTGTGATTTAACTGGATAACATGCAAAACAAGGTTTTTCCACTGTATCTCGGCAGGCGACAATAATTAACCAACACAAATGCATAATCTTTATGCAGAATAGAAACCTACACAATTTAACAAATTTACCAGCTTTGAATTGTTCTAAATCAAATTGTTTTGGTAAAATTTCCACTAGAAGCCAGACCAAAAGTGATATGTTTCTAATATTCATACACCTTTGACAAAAGAGAAAAAATGAACAAATACGCTCAAATCAAAGTTAGTATGGATTTTAAAACAATTGAGGTTATTTTTCAGTAATCGCTCATTATTCTCTGCAAACCATTTTACTTGTCTTGCTATGGCTGTAAAATATTTAATTACACTTTGCTTTGGAAAATTGGAGTATATGCCTATAGGTCCGAATAAGGTAGTTTGTTGTAATTATAAATAGTTTAACAATTTACTGCACATGGCTATTATTTTGACGATTGTGTGATTTTCCCACCTCTTGCAGGAGTGAACCGCTTTATTACGCTTGTGGAGTTGCTTTAGGAATCTTTGCAATATTAGTCCTTATCCTCTTGGTTTGCAGAAGAATGATACAAGTAAGAATTGATTTACAGACAATACTGACAATCTTTATTTAGATAATACATGATATGTTACAATTTAAATTTTTATTATTCAAGTTGCGCATGTTTATTTATATTTCTGCATTTAAAGGCAAAATCTTTTAATTTTGTTGATTTTATTTTTAAGTTTGTATATGGATGATTAAAATATTTAAACTGCAACAGTTGCTAAAAATTTCCTGCCTGTAAATATTTATTTTCTCACATTATCTTCATAAGCAGTAGAATGTATCCATCGTTCATTAAGATTGTGGTTGAATTTGTTCACCAACCCCTTTGGCATGGTTACACAAAATATGCTTTATTTACTAAATTGACAATCAGAAGACCTGAACAAATAATATTTAAACAAAAATTCAATCTTACCTTGACAGACAAGCAATTTAAATGAAAATAAAACTCCATGGTAATAATAATACAACTGTCAAGATGTTGGGGAAAAAACTATCCTATTCAACGACGTTTAGCAGGGATGAAAATTGGCATTCACGTCAGCTATGGTTAATGTGACAAGACCTCCAGCACTGGTTGACTCGTAATTGATCTCTGATCAATTGCTTGATCAGCAATTCACTTGGCTGTATCAAAAACCAAAGCGTTAAAGTGTAATCAGGATAAAACTGGTGGACCACCTAAGGTTGATTGATATTTTCTGATAGTTGGTGAATCAAGTGACATCAGGTGAATGCAAGAAAATGGTGCTGAGACAATACATCAATCTTGATCTTATTGAATTGTCTACTGCAACTCCTATCAATATAAGATTCTACCTGTTTCAGTGTTAGGCAATGAGTGCTAGCACCTGGTCAGAGCAATTTTCGTCCTGTCTGCCGCTTAACTGCTCAATTGAGAGGCCATCTTCTCAGGCACTTTCTATTTAGTTAAGGATGAGCTCATAGGAACGGAACAAATAAACTTTTGGGTGGTAACTTTGGAGATTGTAGGGTGGTTTTCCTCGTATTAGGTTAGCGATGGATCTGAAACTTCAGAAATAATCAAGTTAAATTTAGTGAGCCACGTTTCCGGTGTAGGTCCAGGAAAAGTACGAGATAAAAGCTGTCAATGAGATATACAGAAGGATATACCAAAAACGAGGTGAGATATCGCAAAGTGCCAAACAACAAAATCAACAGGTAATGGACAGTTAACTGACTTTGCTATCTGTAGATTGAATTAAAGTGTGGCTACCTGTCACATCTAGGTCCTGAACCTTGTGGACAGTTAACCAATTAAATTAAAGTGTAGATTCCAGGAACATCCACATATTTAACATTGGCAGATTCCAGCACAAATATCAAAGGCGAGGCAGAAGCATATCCAACCCTCTTTGGTTAGATCTTATAAGGATGATCGATTTTGACTTCATCCAAAGGCTCCATTTTCACAAAAGCCTTTCTTCAGCCAACTCATTTTCACAGTGTGCCTTGTCATACCAGTATGTGCGAGTACTGGATACGCCACAGGTTATGGAACCGAACAATGTTCCAAGTGTAGTACTGCGGACTTGTATTCCAGAAATTGTTGCTATCTCCTGTCCACAAATGTCAAAGCAAATTCAAATTGGCTAATTATTCTTCCATCAGTCTACTCTCAATCAACAGCAAAGTGAAGTAAGATTGTTGTAGACAAGAGTTATTAAAGGGGCACTCATAAGCTTCTCAGCATTCTCCTGTTTAAGTTTAACGAAGACCAGGACTCAGTTTCAGAGTTCATCCAAAACCTTGGTCCAAATATGGGCGGAACAGTTGCGCAGCGGTAGAGTTGGTGCCTTACAGCGCCGGAGACCCAGCTTCGATCCTGACTACGGATGCTGTCAGCACAGAATTTCTCCGTTCTCCCCATGACCTGCGTGGGTTTTCTCCAGGATCTCTGGTTTACTCCCACAATCCTAAGACGTACAGGCTTGCAAGTTAATTGGCTTAGTATAATTGTAAATTGTCCCTAGTGTGTGTTGGATAGTGTTAGTGTGCGGGGATCGCTGGTCGGCGCGGACCCGGTGGGCCAAAGGGCCTGTTTCCGCGCTGTATTTCTAAACGAATCTAAACTAAACTAAACATGGACCAAAGAGCAGAGTTCAGGTGAATGACTGCTCTTAACACAAAGGCAGAAAGTGGATCCCTGGTTAAATTGAACTTAATTAGCATCAAAGGGAAAACACCTTGCACAAAGGAAGATGGTTGTGGTTGCTGGTGGTCAATCATATGACCATCAGGGCATTACCTTCAAGTTGAATGCTTTTCATTCAACAACTCCAAGACTCGGAGAGACCTAGCAGGCCAGATTGTTGGAACTGTGCATGCATGAAAAGTATTTTAAAGAAGGTCGATTAGACTGGTACCTACAATGGCAGAAAGACACAAAATGCTGGAGTAACTCAGAGGGACAGGCAGCATCTCTGGAGAGAAGGAATGGGTGATGTTTGGGGTCGAGACTGAAGAAGGGTGTGATGGCAAGAGTACAATGCAGAGATGAGCATCCAGCCATGAAAAGGAACACAGTACAGTTACATGCTCAAGGGCTGATATGTGGCTAAAGTACAGAACTCCTTGTCTTAGAGACAAGAGGCCTTCTACTAATGATAGACACAAAATGCTGGAGTAACTGAGCGGGCCAGGCAGCATCTCTAGAAAAAGGGAATAGGTAACGTTTCAAGTCGAGATGCTTCTTCTCGACCCAAAACGTCACCCATTCCTTCTCTCCAGAGATGCTGCTTGTCCCGCTGAGTTACTCCAGCATTTTGTGCCTATCTTTGGTTTAAACCTGCATTTGCAGTTCCTTCCGACACCTACAATGGCAGGTTGTCTTCTGGGAAATGTTTGTTTCTGGGCCAGATTTATATCTGCTGGAGTTTAATAGAATGAGAAGGGATTCAAATTAAATGCAAAAGATATTGAGAGGTATCAAAGAGTGGATGTGGAGGCAATGATTAATCTTTGGGACACTTAGGAAGTAGAGATCACTTTAAAAAAAAAATCTACCTCGCCCTCCAACTCCCACCCTCTCCCTCCCTCTCTGTCTCTCTCATTTGATTTCCAAACCTCTTTTAGGGACAGTCACAGGAGAATGTGATGGATATGTGGGTGGTGAGCAAAGTAATGTTGAATGTGTTCAACGATTAATACACTGAAAAAAAATCGAGTATTTTAATTTGTTTTTGTGTGCAGATCTGTTGAGCATAAAGGAACTGAAATTGCCCATTAGCCTCTCAACCTCTTTTGCCATTCAGCGAGTTCAAGGTTCATTTACTTCTCTTACTCTGTACCCGTACAAATTTAATAGCTTTAGTTCTATGCTTGTTCCATTATTAGTGTTAAAAGCTCATTTTGGTCACAGCCCCATATTCCCAGTTCCCCTTGTATGAAACACTGCTATCTGATGTTGATCAGGAACAACTGATCTCTTGTTTTGAGGTTATAAGCATTGCTTTTGGCCTCACCAATAACCAGCTTACTTAATATAAAGGAGGATTATTATCTGTTGGTATGTTGAAATGTGGGGAATGTTGCTATGTGTGGATGTGAGGAACTACAGATGCTAGAGATGCTGGTTTAAAATTAAAGGCACAAGTGCTGGAGTAAATGATGGGGGTCAGGTAGCATCTCTGGCGAACATCAATAGGTGATGATTCGGGTCAGGAACCTCCTTCAGACTCAATCAGGCTGAAGATGGATCCCGACCTGAAATACTGCCTAAAGCATGGTCTCCAGAGATGCTGCCTGACCCGCTGAGTTACAGCAGCACTTTGTCTTTTCTTCATTTGTCGTGTCTTTGTTCAAATGAGACAAAGCAGAAAACACAGTAGCAAAAATAGCCATTGTCCCATTGCAGCACCTGTATGATTTTGTTTGATCACCAGTGGAGATTTAAAAATAAAATCTCAGTAATTTGAGGACCATGCAGGATGTGTAAATGTATCTTACAGCAAAGATTTATATATCTGAATCATTTCTGTGAATCAATATATTTTATTTAATCGCAGTCTGATTAGTAATTTTTGCCTCTAATCAATCAGTTTGATGATTTATGTAACTGAACAACCATGAGGTTAAAACCTTCCTATTGAAATGTTAAATGAACATTTGATGCCAGTTTACAATAGGTAATTTCATATAGACAACGTCGTCTGAGACCAAAAGGAGATTGACATAGTTCGCGAAGTCTAAAGAACCAAAAAAAAAAGATTTATTAAAGGCAAAAATATTTCAAAGCACACTTAAATGAACCAGAAAATCGCCTTTGCTAGGGTTTTGACTTTGAATATTTTGTATGCAAACACTTTCCTGTAAAGCATGGTGGTATTGAAGGTGCTATTTCCTTGCAGTGTTATCTGCTTTATCATCTGGTGTTTTCATGAAATTAAAATGTAATTGACGGGGAAATGCTCATCCTTGGTTATAAAAGATCCCAATCTCGCAGTTTTGGTCATAATTTTAAGAAATTGTTTATTCAAGCAAAATGTCATAAATATATCATAGACTACATACCTGCATGTAATTGAAGCTGTAACTCTGACTTTTTATTTCATGTGGACCATAATCTGTGTCTATTTGCAACCTCTTTGTTTTCATTTCTTTAAATGTGCATTTTCTTGATGTTTAGCTATTGTAGGAATTTTCCGGTAAAGGTATTTGAGAAATTAAGGTATTGGGAGGAGAGGGATGCTTAAAGAAAAATACAAGGCCAGATTTCAGGGAGGTGGAAGCCTAGACATGCATAACAAAGAGGGTGAGCGAATCTGAGGGAAAGTGAGAGGATGAGAGCAACTTATTGAATCCACAGCATTCTCATGTTTTGAAAATAATTTTGGAATTCTTTAATTTGTGCTTAATTTTTAAGTGGATATTAGCAATAATTAATGTCATGTCAAATTGGTTTATTTCTAATCCTGCCTGACTTACCCTATGTGTAAAGGCATAAAGAACATGCACATGAGGTGAAGATACAAAAGGGGACATAGTAACACATCAGCTGTTCCTTTCCTGTAAATGTCAACCATTTAATATAATATTATTGTTTTTTTTGTAGACCAGGACATTCTTCTTTCTAATGGCTGGAAGTGGTTCAGTCTCATTGCTCGCAATTTATTTAAGTGTTTTAAACTTATCGCTATATCGGAAATTCTTTGTTGGTAAGCCAAATTATGTTATTCTTGATTATTGTCGATCAACCATTAATTAGTATTGGTGCTAATTGTGACATATTTCATGTTTATATCAGGTCAAACACTTAGATGCAAGTTTGTCAATGTCTCATTTATTTCCCTCTTTTACCTCCAAAACAGGTTATATTTTTATACTTGGTTGCATTAGCTATATTATATGCTATAAGCACGGGCCATTGTCAGATGAACTGAGCATAAATCTGCTCACATGGACTTTACAGCTGATATCATTGCTGATGATATACCGTGGTGTGACATTCAGTCAATGTGCTTACACTGTGATAGTTATTCTCCTATGCGCAAACAACATCCACCATCCAGTTAACTTGATCTGCTACATTTACAGGTGAGTATTTGACTTTATTGCATAAGAAATATTGCAAATGAGTTAGTTCTAACATTAGAAAACTCAAGATAGATGCATAAAGCTGGAGTAACTCAGTGGGACAGGCAGCATCTCTGGAGAAAAAGAATGGGTGATGTTTCGGGTCGAGACTCTTCTTCAGAAACTCAATACGTTATTCCTGAATATTCTTTTGGGATTTTATGTTTGTTATTTATATTGCCAGACGATACTTTCGTATTTTTTCCCTTTTCCATAATTTATTCTGCAGTTCTATAAGAACTAACATTTTCATGGGGAAGTAATTGAAAAAGAGATATTATTAGGGTATGTTAATCATGACGCCATGTTTATACATTCATATTTTGTAAACCAAACTGTCCTTAAAATCAGGCTTCCAAGTTTAATTTTTAACCAGCCGAAATGAGCTATTTTTTATTCAAGATATATCCAGTGTAGAAACAGTTGTAATGCCCAGAGAAATCCCAGAACATGGAAGGACACAAAGTGCTGGAGTAACTTAGCAGGTCAGGCACCATCTATAGAGCTTCCATGTTCTCCAGAGACGCTGCCTGCTCCGCTGAGTTACTGCAGCACTTTGTGTCCTATTGTGTAAACCAGCATCTGCAGTTCCTTGCTTCTACCCAGAACATGGAGGTGAGTTTTCAAACAAATTTGATGCTTGCATGATTGTACTGGAATGCTCCTGTATAAGTTTGTGATTTAAAGATGTGAAGAAGCTTAATCACCAATTAAATTATTTTGAATTACAATCTATTCTAGTAACAATAAACAAATTACAACCAATTTGGGCAGAGCAAGCTCTGCAAAACAGCCAGGAGGTTACAATAATATTATGTGACAATCAAATGGTTTGAGGTTGAACCGAGAGACACAAAATGCTGGAGTAACTCAGCGGGACAGGCAGCATCTCTGGAGAGAAGGAATGGGTGACGTTTTGGGTTGAGACCCTTCGTCAGGCTGATGTCAGTGGAGAGGGAGATACATAGAGAAGGAAGTGTAAGCTGTGAAAACAGAACAAGGCATCGAGATCAAGAAACATGTAGAATAGATTATTGTTAGCTGGGAGAAGGTAACAACAAAGCAAACGGGTAAACTGTAGTCGACAGTAGGACTGGACAGAGAGGGATGGAGTGGGAGGGATGGAGAGAGAGGGAAAGCAAGGGTTACTTTAAGTTAGAGAAATCAATATTAATACCGCTTGGGTTTAAGCTGCTCAAGCGAAATATGAGGTGCTGTTCCTCTAATTTGGGCTGGGCCTCACTCTGACAACGGAGGAGGCCCAGGACAGAAAGGTCAGTGTGGGAATGGAAGGGGAGTTTAAGTGTTTAGCAACCAGGCGAGCAGGTGGGTTTAGGCGGACTGACGGAGGTGTGCAGCAAAATGATCGCCGAAGCTGCGCTTGGTCTTGCAAATATATAGGGGTCGACACCTGGAACAGCGGATACAGCAGATGAGGATGGAAGAGGTGCAAGTGAATCTCTACCTCACCTGGAAAGACGGTCAGGGACCTTGGACAGAGTCGAGGGGGGAGATTAAACATTTGTTATAATATTGAACATTATTTTCTCGCTCCACTTCAAAAGATTGTGTGGCATCCTTCACATCGGGCTGAAAAAGCAGATGAGGGTGCAAAAGGTTGACACATTGTTTGTATGAATGTAGAAATGTAGCTGGGCAGATAATATGTTGTTTGGAATGATTCAGGTTAATTTGTTTAGATTTACTGTTCTCAGGATTACTGTTGTCTTGAACTACCCATTTGAACTGCATCTCTACAAAGTGTATGGATGCTCGATAAATGTTTTTTTAATTAGTGCAGACTGACAGCACTAATGTTTTTTTTAATTAGTGCATCTGACAGCATCTCTGGAGAAGAGGAATGGGCAACGTTTCGGGTCGAAACCCTTCTTCAGACTGCTGCCTGTCCCGCTCAGTTACTTCCTTAAATTGTGTCTATCTACGGTGCTTTCACCTAACCCCATTTTGCCACCAACCCCTCGCCCAACAAATAAAATTGGTGAAAGAAATCCATGCCGAGTTTGCCTACACTGGTTTTTGTTAGGATGCTTTAAAACCAAAGCACAAACACAATTCATATTTTGTTGATGCCTAGTTGGCATCAAGGAAATTTAAGGCTTCTTCCTAGCTGGTTGCAATCCTGCTGCTTGCAGCCTGCACCTAAAGTTGACTTGTTTACATTTCTGTAAACCACCACAATGTTACTCAATACTCACACAAGACTGTAATAGAGGCAAACTATCAGCATCAACATTTCCTGCCTCTGTGTACATCACGCCACCAGTGGATGGCGTATGACCTGGAAACCAAGCCATGTAGAAATGAAACATCTCAATGCTTAGACTTGAACGATAACTTTGCTGAGCATTTGGTAAGGCACAGTGCTTTCAGAAAGCCTATGTACAAATATGTGTATCTGCACTACTTATTCCCGATGACTCATAATTCTGTGCTCTTCATAATGAAGTAAAATATATTGGTAACTTATGCACAATCTTGATGGAGGTTTATGATCTTAAACATCCTTGCATGTTTTGATTTATGAGATTTATATACTTTAAGTAAAAGCATTAATTGGTTAACTGGTTAAACTGCATTGAATGGTTTTGCCAAGAGACCACCCGGATAAAAGTTGAATATTTAGAGTAATTGGGACATATAGTATGGAAAAAGCCCTTTGGTCAGTCCATGACAACCATTAACTGTACACAATCCCATTGCATTATCCCCACATACTCATAATGTCCACCCAGTTTCTACCACTTAGCTACATACTGGAGGGAACTTACAACAGACAGTTAATCTTTAAACCTGCAAGTATTTGGGACCTGGGAGGAAACTAGAGTACTCGGGGGAGACCTATGCAGTCATAGGGAAAACCTGCAAACTCCATATAGATAGGACCCGAGATCAGGATTGAACCTGGTTCTCTGATACTGTGAGACAGTGACTCTACCAGCTATACAATTACACAATTGATTTAGTTGAGCATTTGTAACTACAGATGAGCCACTCGTTTTAAGTAATTTTAATCTTCTGCAACAAAATGAAGTTACTTTACAAGTTTTAACCTATATTCCTTATAACGAGGTTTGATAGTAGAGTGCAGTATTTCACATGTTTGTGTGATTGAAAGTAAGGTGATGTTAAAATATCCATTCCTTTAGTTTTGAATCTCGAATTTGATGCTCTGACCTATTTGATGACCTGCTTACCAAAGATTAAATACCAACATTTTGCAGAAGCATAAAGTTGGTGAAAGAAGCCAAAGCCACTGGCCAATTGACAGACACCACCAACATCACATCGATAACTGGTGTCAAGCGTAGAGCTCCAGCACGTGAGAGGGAATATTGTGAACAAGGCTGTCAGGTTAAGAAGATCCTTGGATACTAGCCTCCATTTATACCTCACGCTGCCTCGGCAAGTCCAGCAGCATAATCAAGGACGAGTCACACCCTGGCCACTTCCCCTTCTCCCCTCTCCTATCGGGCAAAAGGTGTAGAAGTGTGAAAACGCACACCTCCAGATTCAGGGACAGTTTCTTCCCAGCTGTTATCAGACAACTGAATCACCCTACCACAACCAGAAAGCAATGCTGAACTACTATCTACCTCATTGGTGATTCTCAGCCTATCTTTGATCAGACTTTGCTGGCTTTACCTTGTACTACATGTTATTCCCATATCATGTATTATCACACTATAAATTGCTCGTTTGTAATCACGTATTGTCTTTCCGCTGACTGGCAAGCACGTAACAAAAGCTTCTCACTGAACCTCGGTAGAAGTGACAATAAACTGAACTGAACATTAAAAACACAAAATTCATTGTGTACTTTACCTTCAATGCTTTGTTTTCAATTACAGAAATATTAAACAGTTTATTAAAAAGCCACAAATTTATTTCATTACTGAAGAGGAATACAGAGAACAGACTGAAATGGAGACTAAGAAGGCTCTTGAGGAACTTCGCCTCTGTTGTAGGAGTCAGGATTTTCCTACATGGGAAATGGTAGCAAAAATCAGCACCCCAAAAAGGTAAGTGGGGCAGTATCATTGCCAATGACCCTTACCCCATTACCACACAATATCCGTTGTTACATACTGTACAAACTGTGGTTACGGTTGTGATGTATTTTTAACCATGATGGGGGAAAGTATTGGGTAAATTATACATTCCAACAGACCTCAGGTTTATCTCTGAGCTCTGATGTTTTAATGCTATGCAGCTAAGCGGCCTCCAGCCTCTGTATTCTCTTGTTGGGGAAGAATGTATCTGAAACATTTACAATTACTCTGTGCACGTCTGTGTGTGTGTCTGTGTGTGCGTCTGTGTGTGCGCGTGTGTGTGCGCGTGTGTGTGCGCGTCTGTGTGTGCGCGTCTGTGTGTGTGTGTCAGTGTGAGAGCCTTTGTGTGTGCCTGTGTCTGTCGATGTCTGTCCATGTCTGTGTTGGTGATATTTACACTTGGGAATCTAAAACACTCGACCATCTCCACTAAAGCAGCATTGATACCGAATGGGCTGTATACACTAGGGCTGCTTTCTGATTAACTGATTGATTGATTGATTAATTTTGAAAAAGTGATTCATTATTGATTAATCACTTTGTCCCTTTTCAAATTAAAACTCATTCTTTCTTGGCTTGGGCATTTTGACTTGCTTTCCAGGGCAGCCATTTCTTGCTTCAATATCTTCAAAATGTTTTGCGGGTTTCAATATGACTCCATTGGCTTCGGCATCTTGACATTCTTTCTGGAGAGAATGGCATTGAGCTCTTCTGATTTACTCTGCTTCGCAGTGGGCTCAGATTGATCATTATCATCTTCACCATTGTCATCAAATAATTAATCGGCTTTGAGAACAGCAGCATGTAAACATCTCTTGCAATTTTGGCAAGATCATTTGTTGGTGGGTACGCAAGTCGGGGGTTCCAGGCAGAGTCCTAATCCATTGGATCAAACAAGTGCCTGAGAAGTTGTGAAATGCCTGGGTTTCTTCTCTGCTCAATCCTGGCACGATCAGCTTCATACAGTTTTCTGCTGATATCTCCAGTTTGCTGCTCCAGGTTGATCAGCACAAAATCAAATATTTTGTCAGCTATGACTAAGTTGCAGTCACCTTGTCCAAGGGCGAGGACGCTCATTTCAAACAAGTCCATACTTTCCGCTAACTCGGATGCCAATTGCAATTCAGTTTCAGATGGGAAAAGATGGCTGGATGAAAGCTCACTAGACACTGTTGGTATGACATCTTTCGTTTCCAAAACTGCATCAGCATAGCCAGCATTCAATTCCAATGTGCTTTGCAATCACGGATCAATGCAATTTCATTTCCTTTTTCATGTTTGACTAGATATTGCAGTAAATCATCTCTCATGGGTGATTTGTGGAAAAACGCAGTGATTTTATTTTTTGGATTTTTTCGAATCAATTCATCAATATTGTCGACAGGTTAAACATTTGCACCACGGATTGATCTTTAACCCACATGGAGTCATCAATGCCTTCGTTCTCATCATCGGAATCCTCAATCTTCTCTTGTTCATAGATGTTACCCTCTTCATTCTCATCTTCATCACCAGAAGCAGACATGTTATGTGGCCACTTGTACAACACATCAACCAACGGCTAAGTGAATGTCATGCGAATGACACAATCACTGGAAAATGCCTGAGTTTTGACCGGGCTTAATGACACTGGTGGTCATCCCGACTATATGGTTCTTCAGATCAATGTCAAAAGTTTCAAGTTAACCAATGATCAGTTTTAGTCCCAATCTTAGTTATTTGGTCCAAAACTGGTTATCTTTAAGTTTTTGCTTAGCTTTACTGGATAGACTGGCTGAAAAGTTACCAAACATGTATTTACAAAGCAATTAATTATTGTACCATCCTATTCTAGTACTAGCTCTAGAGAAGAGAAAGTTTAGAAATTTAATAGATTCATAGATAGAAACATAGAAAATAGGTGCAGGAGTAGGCCATTCGGCCCTTCGAGCCTGCACTGCCATTCAATATGATCATGGCTGATCATCCAACTCAGTATCCTGTACCTGCCTTCTCTCCATACCCCCTGATCCCTTTAGCCACAAGGGCCACATCTAACTCCCTCTTAAATATAGCCAATGAACTGGCCTCAACTACCTTCTGTGGCAGAGAGTTCCAGAGATCCACCACTCTGTGTGAAAATGCTTTTCTCATCTCGGTCCCAAAGGATTTCCCCTTTATCCTTAAACTGTGACCGCTTGTCCTGGACTTCCCCAACATCGGGAACAATCTTCCTGCATTTAGCCTGTCCAACCCCTTAAGAATTTTGTAAGTTTCTATAAGATCCCCCCTCAATCTCCTAAATTATAGCGAGTACAAGCCGAGTCTATCCAGTCTTTCTTCACATGAAAGTCCTGACAACCCAATCACTCGTGATTAAAAAATAATAATTAATCAGAGCAGCTTTAGTGTACCCCCCCACCCCCACCCCCAAGTTTCCAGAAGTCAATGACAAACTCCTTCATCTTGCTGACTTGAAGGGAGAGGTGTCCTGGTACCACATTACTAACCAATTCGAACATTACGGAATCAGTTTCAGGTTCATGATCTGCAGTGAACATGCTTTATTTCTATTTGTGTGATGTTTCTGTTCATAAATTAGGCACTATATTTAATTTCAGAATAACAGTTTCACAGATAAACAAAGCTATTGGTTTATCTGTGAAGCCCTTGGCTTATCCAAAGAACAAAAACAGATTTCATAATATAGAATTAAAAATATATATTTTGTTCTCAGACTCAGATTTTAAATCTAGTTAAGATTTTAAATTGTGCTCCTAAGTCCTGGCCTTCGATTACATTTTCTGTAAATTGTAATTTGAGGGGAAGTAAATTGGAAGTATTCATATATCTCGAACTAGACATTTCCTAAGGCTGTTGTATTTCCATTTGCTGTCGGAAGGCATTAAAGCTTATTCACTGCACATCATGAACCTGAAACTGATTCCGTAATGTTCGAAGTGTAGCCTATAATCATTTGAAATGGGAAGATAAGTAACTGGCTCACATATTGTGTAAATAAAACACATTTTCAGTGAAAGTGGTTTACAAAAGTGATCTACTATTGTTGCTGTTTAAGAGGGAACTGCAGATGCTGGAGAATCGAAGGTTACACAGAAAAGCTGGAGAAACTCAGCGGGTGCAGCAGCATCTATGGAGCGAAGGAAATAGGCAACGTTTCGGGCCGAAACCCTTCTTCAGACTGATCGGGGGTGGGGGTAGGTGGGGACAAGAAAGGGAAAAGGAGGAGTAGCCAGAAGGCTGGAGGGTGGGAGGAGACAGCAGGGGAGCTGAGGAAGGGGAGGAGACAGCAAGGACTAACAAAATTGGGAGAATTCGATGTTCATGCCCCGTTGCCTATTTCCTTCGCTCCATAGATGCTGCTGCACCCGCTGAGTTTCTCCAGCTTTTCTGTGTAACCTACTATTGTTGCTGGCCTGGTCACAGAATCTTAGTCCTAGTAATCCTAGTCAACAGGCTCTTCAGCCCAACTTGTGCACACCAACCAATATGTCCCATCTACACTATTTCAACCTGGCTGCGTTTGGCCCCCTATCCCTCTAAACCTGCCCAGTCCATGTACCTGTCTAAATGATTCTTAAACGTTGTGATAGTACCCGTCTCAACTGCCTCCTCCGGCAGCTCGTTCCATACACCCATCACTCTTTGTGTGAAAAAGTTGCCCCTCAGGTTCCCATTAAACCTTTTCCTGTACATCGTAAGCCTATGTTCTCTGGTTCTCGATTCCCCTACTCTGGGCAAGAGCGTGTGCGTGTGTGTGTGTGTGGGTGTGTGTGTGTGTGTGCCCGATCTATTCCTCTCATCATTTTGTACACCTCTATAAGATCAACCCGTATCCACCTTCTCTCCAAGAAATAGAGTCCTAGCCTGCTCAACCTCTCCCTGGAGCTCAGCCCATTGAGTCCTAACAACATCCTCGTAAATCTTCTATGCACCCTTTCCAGCTTGACAACATCTTTCCCATCACATGATGCCCAGGACTGAAAACAACACTCTAAATGTGCTCTCACCAACATCTTCTATAACTGCAACATGACCTCCCAACTTCTATACTCACCACAGTTGCTGATAAATTAGTGAATAGTAATCATGTAGAATACTGTTGGTATTTGGATGCAAACCTAGGTGAGGCACAGGGAAGGGCGGAGTGGGTGGGTGGGTGAGGGGGGGGTTGTAAGTAGCTTAGTTACCTTAATTGGAGCATTCAATGTTAATAACATTGGGTTGTAAGCTACCCAAGTGAAATATGAGATGCTATTCCTGCACTTTGCATGGTCCTATTTTGTCAGACCTACAATTTACTTGGGATGTGCTGGAATTGAATGGATGTATGCCTTGCTTCTATTCCTTGCCTGATTGAAAGCTAATTTGAAACTTCTGGCCCACTGGTCGGGGAATTCTCTTTCCCTGGATCCACTGGGGCTGGTGCGGACTTCTCTTCATTTTCTCCTTTATTCTAATTTCTAGACTAGCAGACTTTATCCTGGGAGCATCACATCTCACACACGAGGAGGTGTGGATGCATGACCAACATTATGGAATTGGGGGCTCTTTCTTGGAAGCCCAACTGTTTGCAGCAGAAGAGGAGAACGGCTCAGTCGTGCAGAACGGTGAGGTGATGGCTGTAGGCGATGGTCACGAAGTGGATGAGATTGCATATTAATTCTTGCTTCACTTGCTTCTGAATGGATTTTCTGAGTCATTCCAAACAGAGATTGACTAATGCACCAAATAAGTCCACATGGAATTATCTGGTCTGGTTATTTCTTACACGCGGATGCACAAAAATAGACTGAGACTACGGAGATGAGATGATCAGTGAATCTGTACGTGGTATATGGGTTTGAGTTTTCTTTTTGGAAAAATAATTTGCACTAATGCATGTGGTTCTGGTTAGCGCTGACCCTATTATTGAAGTAGCATTTTCTTTTTGTCAACCAGTGATTTAAGGGGAAAAAAAAATCCCAGCCCTTAGCCAGGTTGCAGACATTAATTTGTATGCTCAGGTGCCTCTCATATTTCTTCTTATTACGGTATGATTTGTGAATGTGTAATTCACCCAGTGGATTTCTCTTCTGTCCTATTGAAAGATAACTGGTTTGTCGCAAGTATCTAATCGAATTCTGAGGTCTTGAAGGCCCTGATTCTGGTCGCCACAGATGATGCTTCTGTGTCCATTACTTGTAGTGAAGATTAGCACTTCCAAAAGATTTCTGGTTGAAGGAAGAGCAATGTAAACGTGGCAGTCAGCAAGTCCCAGTGCTTATAGTCGCTCCCATTACAACACCCATCAGGGCAGTGGCTCTGCTTTGTTGCAGCGAGAGCCTCTGCTTTGAGCACAGACTTTGACAAAACAAGACCAGTGTTCTGCTACTCCTTTCACCAGCCTCCAGCTAGTTAATTGTAGGGCAGCCTTAATCGATTGGGTGCTATCAGCATTTCCATCAACCCTGCCCTGAGTTGGTGGGATAAATGGATTCTTGTCATAAATAATGTGATTGATATGTGCAAGCCATTTCAGCAATCATGAAATATGATCCAAGGACAACATATAATTGCATTATGAATATTGTTTCCTTCTCTGATCTCCTTAATTTTTTAAAGAAGAGATTAGAATTTGCAGGTTCCTTTTGGTATTTAAACATGAGGATTAGTCATGTATTTGTGCAGATATCTCAGATGCCCAAGATTACGTGAAGCACATTGTATTCCTGCTCTTTTAGTTCAGGGTAAATCAAAAGAATTTCCCCTCGAGAGAGAGAGAGAGAGAGAGAGTTGCCGGTACTTAGTCTGAATGGATTGAATTTTAAACCTAACTTGGAGTATTAAATTTGAATATTTGATTAATATCTGTTCAAGAAATTTCCAGATGTTCACAATTTTAAGATTCATTTCATTTGGACACCATTTTTATCTTGCGTTCCATTCAGATAACAATTTTTTGTCTTATTTTTATTATTTTAATAACAATACAATCAGGGTTAGATCAAGTTCTAAATCCCAGTGATTAAAGCTGTGCTAAAAAGGAATTTATTAGATGAAATTAATTTTCGACTAAATTATTAGAAAATTAAGTAAAGATTATGTTGTTTAAAGGTATTTTTGAATCTAGAACGGAATCAGAATAAGTGGTCAGCCATTTCGGACTGAGTTGAGAAATGTCTTAATACATAGGTAGGACAATGAAAAATTGGTGGTCAGCCTGATCGAGTTTTATCTTTATTTTAGAATCAAAATGTGTGCATAAAATGAAGTGGAATATCATCTGAAAATGTCTTGCACAATTATAATTCGAAAATTCAAAGTTAAATTCAAATTCCAGTTTGAAATGGCAGTCATTTATGTGCCTTGCTGCCATTTTACCCTCTTACTCTCAGAGAAATTATTTTGCACACAACATTGCGAAGTAAATGAACAGGAATACAATGTGCATTACATAATCTTTGGATTTGAGACATATTTTGAAAATCCAACATACACAATAAATTAAAATGCTTTGTTATTTAGCTTCACTCATAGGCAAGGACATAAGAATTAGGAATGGTCTCTATCTGGCTCTGCAAGCTGGCTCCACCATTCATCAAAACCATGGGTGAACATCTATTTCAGTTCCATTTTTCTGCAGTCCCATATCCCCATATCTTCAGAAATCTACCATTCTCTGATTGAATTCAATAACTGATAACTTCAGGGGTTGATATCCAAAGATTTGCCAACCTCCGTGTGAAGTAAGTCATCGTCCCTGTCCTAATCCCTGATTCCAGAATCTTCCAATGGGGGGGGGGGGGGGGGGGGGGGGGGAGTCTTTCTCCCTGTATCCAACCTGTTGAACAATGCAAGAACTGTCCTTTAAGTTTTAATGAGATTCTCTCTCATATTTTCGGCAGTATAGAATACAGGCTCCTATCTCCTCATATGGCAAATCTGCCAGCCAAGGAACTAATCTGGTGAATCTTCCTTGTGTTCCCTCTCTGCCATTCATATACATTTTAAGCTTAGGGACCAACACTATAGATGATACCTTGAAACTGTTTAATTTCAGTAAGACAAATTTACTTAAATACTCAAATCCTCTTGGTAATGAAGGCCAACAAACGATTTGCTTTTCCAATTGCTTGCTGTATCTGCATGTGTTCTCTCAATTGCCTGTGTTCCCATATCCCCTCGTACATTTCTCAATATTACCATTTCGAAATATTCTGTTCTTTTGTGCACTGATGTTAAAGCCCTGTTTTCCACACTGTATTTTGTAGCCAAGATATTGCCAACTCATTTAGTTTGTCCATATATTCTTCTCCAAACTCGCAATCACAACTAGTTTTATAATATCAGGAATTTTGGAAATATTACTTTTGATCCCCTCAGTCAAGTTGTTGATATAAATTGTGAACAGCTGGGGTCCAGGCACATGTACATATTTATTCACACTGTGCTTTTTGTCCTTGAGTGATGGTTTTGAAACAGGCCTTTTGGCCCAACTCGCCCACATCGGCCAACATGTCCCAGCTACACTAGTCCCACCTGCCCGCATTTGGTCCATATCCCTCCGTACCTGTCCTATCCATGTACCTGTCTAACTGTTTCTTAAACGTTGGGATAGTCCCAGCCACAACTACTTCCTCTGGCAGCTTGTTCCATACACCCACCACCCTTTGTGTGAAACAGTTACCCCTCAGATTCCTATTCAATCTTTTCCCCATCACCTTAAACCTCTGTCCTCTAGTCCTCAGTTCCCCTACTCTGGGAGAGGGACTCTGCATCTACCTGATGTATTCCCCTCATGATTTTATACATCTCTGTAAGATCAATTGTCAAACCAATTCTCAGTCCAAACTAGCATCTTACCCCCCATTCCACCTGCTGTATTGTTATTGACTGAACCCCTTGTACAGGTTCTTGTGGAAAGCCTGCTGAAAGTTTAAATACGCCACATCACATAAAGTGAGTTTAGACCATGTTCTTTCTCCTTCAGCTAGCTTTAGTGAAATTCAACTAAAAATCTCAAATAGCAGACTACATTTAATACAAACACCAGATTACTTGTTTTAAACATTTTGTTTTATGCCAAAAATAAAGTTGTGAATTATTTGTTCATGAATCTAAAACCACTCTCATTTTTGAAAATGTATTGTTAATTATGTTATTCTTCATATGGATCTGACTTTCATGAAAGTTATGATTATTAATGTTTAATATGTAAGACCATTGGAGACTAATGAAGAATTGAGAATTATGTTTTTTTTTAAATGGCATTGTTAACATCAGCTGTTTCCATAGATAAAATCTATTATTCATGAGTCAAAATATGATCCATTAAGCTTGTGAAGATTTCTTTGCTGAATAATGAGGTGAAGTGGTTGTCTTGTCAGGATTCTTGTATTTAACTGGATCATCTTCCTACCTTTGGGAAGAGCACACATTTGTGTGAAACATTTGAGATGACAGCTCCCTCCAGTGGGTGGACTAAAAATTACTGTTACCAATACAGCATTGCTCGTTGATCGTAATGGCCTAAAGCTTACCAACTCAAGGAATTTTTTTAAAGTTACTTCCCAATGTAATCATCAAATAAATGTTAAGATCAATGCCCCATGATTTCAAAGCTTGTCTTGATACCAACACAAAGTGCTGGAGTAACTCAGCGAGTCAGACTTCACCCTTTGGCTGGATCCCGACCAGAAACGCCACCTATTCATGTCCCCTGGAGATGCTGCCTGACTCGCTAAGTTGCTGCAGCATTGTCTGTTCTACGCAAGATTACAGCATCTGCAGTTCTACACAGGATTACAGCATCTGCAGCTCCTTATGTCCACATCTTGCCTTAATATAACTCTGCAATTTTAGCTTGTTTCATCCAGATTACATGATTGGATTGGGTTTTCATTTAGGGTTTGTCTCAAAAACAATATTAACAAAACTTTTCATCATCAATGTTTTTCAGTTTTGTTAGAAATGGCAAATTAACTAATTTTTTAAATAAAACGCAATCTCATAATTTTATACAGCATTTTATTAATAAAATTATCAATTTAACAATTTTATTTTCTCAGCACTAACACAATTGCTGTACAATTTAATAAGTTTATAATTCTACAGAAACAATCACAAAATATCAACACGCAAAAAGCCACTACAAAATCAATTCGTTATTTTTTACATACTGTGTTAATTAAATAGACAGAAGGCACTAACTATTTTACAAATTGTACAAATGCAATACCCTATCTATATCTGTGCAATAATGAGTCAATCCACATTACTGCCCATTCAAACATTCAGATTGCAATTCGCTATGATTTGAAGCCCATTTATTGAAAGGAAGGAGGTTTCAAACCATGAGCATGAAATTGTTCAGTTTTTTAAAAATCCTTCTGGCGTAAAACATTCTTCAGATAGCCCTTGCATTAATTTCCTAGATGTGCGTGACTACCAGCTATCAATTATTACATTTGAGTTCCTTTGTCATCTAAGTCCCTCTCTTACATTCAAGTTGCCTTCATATTGAATCTCCCTGCAGCCCTCCCCACCACCAAGACTATACTGTTTGTATTTTGACTCATTGTTCCTTTTAAGAGTTATTTTCAAACTCAAATCTACTTCCCTTTAGCAATATGCAGAAAATACTGCTGAGATTTTATGATAAAGTTGTATTCCAAGATATTTGCCTATGAAATTTCCAATTCCTTTTAGGTAACATAAACAAAGAGATGCAAACTTTAGAAACGGAATCTTTGTGTTATGGAGTAACCTGTGCATAATTTGCAACTCAATGTTAATGGCCTAAATTTTGTGGCACGATTCAATTTGCCTTGCTTTGGAAAACTGACAGTGAAAAGATATGCGTGTCTGAATATTGTTAATGTAAAAATCACTAAATTTGTGTCATATTTCACTCCAGGTGCTGTGTAATCAAGCAAATTAACTGAATTGATGAAAGTTTTAAGTATTTAAAATTTAAAATGAGATCTTGCAGTAAAATAATCAAAAACTAGCCTGCATTGTTGCATGAGGTCTCATGGTCAGTAAGAGAACATTAAACCTCAGTTACTGCTTAGTGAACCCATCCATACAATATCTGATTTTGTAGATTATTTGTAATTGTAATTCTCTCATCAATATCATAAATAATTTTTATTTTATTTTTTCAATAAAGTTTATTTATGACATTTTAATGTCTGCCTCTTATGATGTTTCATTATTTAGTACTGTAAAATGTTAAATATTTCCTTTTTGTTCGTGAGAATTATTGTAATGTGATTGGGCTAGTCAGCCACTGGATTTCAAGGATCCCTTTTCTGAAGGCAACTAATGTCTGAAAAGTGTACAGCATATCTTTGTGGACAAATTCTCTCAATATCAGCAATGAGTCCTAGGTCTGAATGCTGTCAACTTCAAAATCCAGGCCGCTATTTTTTTTTCTTCTTTCTTTGCCTCAGAGATAAATGGATCTTTTGAAATGGTTAACTTGTAATTTAAGGTCATAAGGAATAGGAGTAGAATTAGGCCATTTGGCCCGTCAAGTCTACTCCGCCATTCAATCATGGTTGATCCATCTCTCCCTCCTAACCCCATTCTCCTGCCTCTCCCCATAACCTCTGACACTCGTACTAATCACAAATCTATCTATCTCCGTTAAAAATATCCACTGACTTGGCCTCCACAGCCTTCTGTGGCAAAGAATTCCACAATTTACTTTGTGTCCGAGTGTGAGAGAAGCAGGTGGCGTAGCCTGCTTTAGTTTTGGCAAACTTTTAAATTGAAATATCTAGCTTACACCTATTGTTGATTCTTCATTAAATACCAGAGAAAATTCTAAACCTAAGCTTGCCACTGAAACTGGAAGATGACTTTCCTCAGAACATTTAAACAGCAAATTGGATTCAGAGCACCCAGAACCGTACACTGGAAATTTTGAAATGATACATTAAATATTTTAAGTGAAAAACGGCACAGGTGTATTCCTAATCCATATTACCATCGTTCAGGTTGAAATATAAATATTACCTAGCTCGTTAAAAGGTGGCAGCTTCCTTTGATCAGCATCTCGGGCACATACTTAAGGGATAACCAAAATCATTTTGACAGATATACTCTGAACACCAAGCAGCATCCCTGCTCCAAAATGGCAAGACATTCACATAGGCTCCAGTTTGTTTTTTTTACATTTTCATTCAGAGCTGAATGAGATGTTTAAATAAAAACTTTCAGTGTGACAGTTTGTTTCCTGGTTGCACAGTTTTGTCTATTGTAATGACATCTTGGTTTGTAAGTGCAATGCTTGTTTCATCCTGAATTAATATATTGTGAGAGCTCAACACAGGTTTTTTTTTAAATTGAGGCAAACATTGAGCATTTTGGATAGACTTTCATATGTCCTTTGTATATGAACAGGCACTTGCGTCTGCTATTAATATTCCAAAAACATAAATAAATCATGGTAGTACCTTGTCATTTCTGAAATATACGTTATTAGCCATTAGTGGCGTATCGATAATGAGGGCATACTGTGAAAACAATGCATTCTTGAACATTTTTCCTCTGCCTTGTTTTCGTTTTAAAGTCCACCAGAGAAGGCCGAATACATTGCTGTTAAATGAAGTGCTTTGTGATCCTTAAGCTTAATCAAGAAACGTCTTTCTGACTTGGTTGGGCACTTGTTTGGTGAGGGGAAGTTGGGCTAATATTTGGGTTTCCATTTCCTGGTAAGGGGATAAAGTTCCTGGGCACCTCTGGCTGGATGACCCCTTTCTCTTGGTTTGTGCTGTCCATGTCATCCAGATTAGAGGTAGCGACGGGGACTTGTGTCTCTGTTTGCTTGCTGCCAGCAGATGACGTTTCAGACTGTGCTGAGACTCCTAATGGCCAAGGGTCCGGAGATACTGGGGTGTCGTTAGCCTCCTGCAATGAAAATATAAACATAAATTTATATTGTAGCTGGCAATTTCAAATTGCAGATAAACGGATAGATATATATTTACCAAGGTTCTCTCCCATTGAGTTAATATGTTTAGCTATTATAGTTTATGAAATGTTGACATGACTGGTACTTAAAGTAGTTAGATGAATCATAATTTCAATCGCAACCTCATGCAATATGAATGTACGGTTATTATATTTGAACAGCTTTCTTGTTAAATCTCCTACTGCCTACCAAACAGCAGATTTTAGAAGCTATGAACCAGTGCACCCACTGCATTGCCCTCTGCTGTGGGATTGAAGCTTTTACAGTGGTTATTTCGTCACAATGACTGAGTGCACATCCATTCTAATTCTCCTCTAAGGCTCTGCAAGGGAGTCACAAGTAAATTGCTTTTCTTGTTGGCTCTGTAATTAAATTTGAATTGTTCTGACTACTCCCATAAAATTATATCAACAAATCCATTTTGAGAGGAATTCTTAAAGGCACTCCCATTACATCTCAAAACAAAATTATATCAGTGTAAAAATCCCCACATTGTTTGTCAGGGCCCTCTTTTATTTTGCTTTCATTCACCAAAACATACAATAAAAAGGTTTGTAGATATGTTAGAACATTTAATGCATTTTCTCTGATGACCATTCATTATCATAGTTGATTAGTATGGAGAGAAGGCAGGAGAATGGGGTTGAGAGGGACTGATGGATCAGCCATGATTGAATGGCAGAGTAGACGATGGGCTGAATGGCCTAATTCTGCTCCTATCTGTTATGAACCTACCCATTGTTTCTGCAGACCAATATATTTTCTGCTAGAAATTTGTAGTGAGAACTCGAAATGAGCAAAATTTAAAGCTACATCCCCACAGGTGTGAAAAATGGTTTGGACATTGACAAATCTGGTCATTACGTATTATTGTATAAAAGTTGGTGGAGTTCTTCAATGAACTCCAGGCCACAGTGAAGTATTGTACATAATCCGCTGTGTAGCATCCTTCAACCAGTGACAGGAGCTGCTCTGCCTGATTGGCTTACCAAGAGGACAAGATGATTGTGACAGCACAATCCAGGAATGGGATGCCAAACCGCCGGGTGGGTTTTGTGCTGTTCTTTGTTCAAGTTATTCAGGAAGGGGAATTGAAACCTGCGAAGATAGCCTTGTAGGTAGAGCAGCCGTCGCGCCCTCAGCCGACTACCCGCGTGGTAAGTGGAACCTTGTCCCTTCTGCGTAAGCCCTGGGTGGCACAGTCACACAGCCAGTGAAGTTGCTACATTCTCTCCAGCAACCAGGATTGAAACCTGATCTCCGAGTGTGGTTCGTACTTTCTCCCTGCAGCTGCATAGGTTTGCGTGTGTTTCGATGACCTCCCACGTCTAAAAGTCATGCAGTTCTGGCCAGGTTAATTGGTCAATCAATTGCTGCTGGAGGGTAAATGAGTAGACAAAACCTGGGGGAGTTGATGGCAATGTGTGGGGTGAATTGATTACAGAAATAAATAGTGCGGGAGTGGGTGTTTTCTCTGTGAGCTGGCTTAGATCAAATGTGTGAAATGGCTATGTCGTAAAGTAACGTGAAAACAATGGTTGCCAATGATCTGGAAGTTGCCTTTATGTGAGGCATCCAGTTGCCTACTGACCACTCAGCAGATGTAGCAAAGTTTTTCCACTTCCCTCCCGTGTCACATTGTGAAGCAATGGCATCTCTTAGATAGGGTTGCTGTCAGTTTTCAATCAGATTTACAGCTGAACAACTCGAGGCTTGCCAAATAGAGAAGCAGCAGTACCAACATCTCCAACAAGGCTAAACTTTGCGATTTTAAACAACTCTATATTTTCAAAGTTAGTTTATTGTCACAGGCACCAATTAAGGTACAGTGAAATTCAAATATGTTGCCTCCGAGCCTTTAGGTTCTCTCCCAGGCTTAGGCAAGTCCTCTACTTTGTGCATTATGTTGTTGCTATAAAGCAGCTACCATACCTTCAGCTGACCAAAACAACTGCTGAAATACGGCAAGGAGATGTACATAGGGAGGGTCAGGCTGGGTTATTTCCCAGCACGTAATTCAGACCTATCAAAGTTGTGAAAGTTGTAGGTTAATTGGCCTCTGTAAATTACCTGGAGTGTGAAAGTGGGGTAATGTAGAACGCATGTGAATGGGTGATGGATTATGTCCGACTGTGACCCTGTGGGTCTAGGGGCCTGTTTTCATACTGTCTCTTTCAAACCATTCAATCAAATCTATTAGTGGCTAGGGTGTATGGCTGTATGAGAGAGCCGGGGTGGAATGATAAGGAACTGCACCATTCAGCTTCAGGATGAATTATTAAAACTTGTACTTGGAGTCATACAGCGTGGAAACAGCGTTTCAGACCAAACTGACCATCCTGTCCGATCTACACGAGTCCCATCTGCCTGTGTTTGGTTCATACAGTGCCCCCCCCCCCCCCCCCCCCCCATAATGTTTTGGGACAAAGACCCATCATTTATTTATTTGCCTCTGTACTCGACAATTTGAGATTTGTAATAGAAAAAAATTGGTTAAAGTGCACAATGTCATATTTTAATAAAGGCCAGTTTTATACATTTTGGTTTTCCCATGTAGAAATTACAGCAGTGTTTAAACATAGTCCCTCTCATTTCAGGGCACCGCAATGTTTCGGACACAACAATGCCATTTGAATGAAAGTAGTCATGTTTATTTATTTTTTTGCATATCCTTTGCTTGCAATGTCTGAAGTCTGCGATTCATGGACATCACCAGTTGCTGTGTGTCTTCTCTGGTGATGCTCTGCCAGGCCTGTATTGCGGGCATCTTTAGCTAATGCTTGTTTTGGGGGCTAGTCCCCACAGTTTACTATTCAGCATATAAAAGGCATGCTCAATTGGGTTCAGATCGGGTCACTCAAGAATTGACCATTTTTTAGCTTTGAAAAATTCCTTTGTTGCTTTAGCAGTATATTTGGGATCATTGTCTTGCTGTATTCTAAGCCTTATTACTAATCCCACATGGTCTCAAACTTTCCTCCTTCTATAATTTGCTCCAACCCTATAATATTTTTTAGTTATCTTCCTTTTCTGACCATTTGATTGCTGTTAAATTTAAGAATCGTTGAAATTTAAGAATCCATGCCTCAGGTCAAGGAATTCCCTTCCCAAATCTCTTTTTCATCTTATGACACATTGCTCAACGCCTCCTTCCTCAAATATACCTTTGATCATATGTGTTAGTAACCTTGCATTCATATGTGTCAGTAACTCTGCATTCATAATTGTTGAATAATGCATCCACAAGGCCCAGCAGGATATTTTGCAATTTTAAGACTGGAAAATATTTTGAAATTGTTAATAAATACAAAATGACAGATTATATTTTGAAGTTAAGATGTGACCTGCAGGGCAACTTACTCAGCTAAAAATCGGCTGCAGTTTATTTCCAGTGGAAGCACAAAGACTGCAAATGCGAGAGTCCATAGCAAAAATAAATGCTGGAGGACTCGGGCAAGCATCTGTGAAGGGATGTTTTGGGTCAAGTCCCTTCCTATGGATTGAAAGAGTGGAGGGGAGATAGCCAATATAAAGAGGTGATGGGGCGAAATTTGACACAAGAAGTGGATCCAGTTGAAGAAGGGTGGGTTTGTGGATGGAATCAGGCGGGGAAGGGATGGGTAGAGATAACAACAGAGGCGGGACATAATAGGTGTTGGAGGATCTGGGTGGACAAAGGGAATGAGGTTGCAGTTCAAGCAGGCAGCAATTTATTTCCCTTCCCAATCTGTAGGAGCATCATTATCAAGTACACCTTCAAATGCCTTTGCCATGTAGATATGGGCGAACTATGTTGAGAGTAAGCACCTGGTTCAGCTTATGACACCTGGCAGTTTCCAGCATTTTATTTTTTGTGTAGGCAATCACAGTTAACATATTACTTGCTGCTCAACAATAAATTAACAAGCACAATATTTTAGTCTTGGTAAAGGAAATTTGCATACGACTGTTCCCGATGTTGGCAGAGTCCAGAACCAGGGGCCGTAGATTACGAATAAGGGGTAAGCCATTTTGAACAGAGATGAGGAAAAATGTTTTCACCCAGAGAGTTGTGAATCTGTGGAATTCTCTGCTTCTGAAGGCGGTGGAGGCCAATTCTCTGGAGGCTTTCAAGAGAGAGTTTGATAGATCTCTTAAAGATAGAGGGGTGAAGGGATATGGGGAGAAGGTAGGAATGGGATACTGATTGTGGATCAGCCATGATCACAGTGAATGGCGGTGCTGGCTCAAAGGGCCGAATGGCCTACTCTTGCACCTATTGTCTATTATCTATTGCCTAAGTTCATTAATTGTTTTGAATCAAAATTAAGCAAAATGTAAACAATCCTACTGTTCGCCATGAAAGAACATTAGAAATGACGAAGGTCCAACAGACCCTGCAATCTTCTCCACTCAATAAAACCTCTGATGATATTCTACTTCAAATCGATTTTTCTTCACTGATCTCAGATACCCCTTGTGTTCGAAAACCTATCGACCTACATTTATGTATATTCAGTAACAGCAACGGCATGGAATACCAAGGTTGCACACATTTCTACTGAAGAAACTTCTTGTCTCATTTTGAGATGCCTAATCCCGTAATGCATGTGACATTGTAGAGTCACCACATGGGAGAAATCTATTTGAGCATTCAGCCTGTCAAGCTCCTTCAGAAGTGTTTAATACTTCAATTAGATCATCGTGCTTTCCTTAAAATTCAGGGGAATACAAGCCTAATTAAAGGCTTTGCAGAACTCCAAGTGCAGATCTACCTATTCTCCCATAACAAGCTTCTGGTACAACCTCCAATAACTCCCACAGATTTGCCAAATGATTTCCTATCATCATTAATCAGTGTAGATTCTATCAAATGGATTTTCTAAATGCAATGTTATCATGCCCCAATACCAACCTAGCCTCACTGCACACCACACCCCCTAAAAATACAGCTCCATTAAACAACCCTGGAAAATGAAGGCCATTTTCATATCTTAATAGTCATCACTCAAATAGAGGAAGACATAATGATGATAGGTTTACCTTCAGCTCCAGTGTAGCAACAGAGCCATTGACCGTCTGGGGAAAACATGGAAACATGGATGCAGGAGTAGGCCATTCGGCCCTTCGAGCCAGCACTGCCATTCAATATGCTCATGGCTGATCATCCATAATCAGTATCCCGTTCCTGCTTTTTTCCCCATATCCCTTGATTCCGTTAGCCCTAAGAGCTACATCTAACTCTATCTTGAAAATAACCAGTGAATTGGCCTCTACTGCCAACTGCGGCAGAGAATTCCACAGACTCACAACTCTCTGGGTGAAAAAGTTCTTCCTCATCTCGGTCCTAAATGGCCTACCCCTTATTCTGTTATAAACTGTTGCCCCTGGTTCTCGACTCCCCCAACATGGGGACCATTTTTCCTGCTTCTAACATGTCCAATCCCTTAAGCATTTCATAAATATGAAAAATATTATATATGTAAAGAGTGTTCGAAGATCACCCCTCAATCCCTGTCCAATGAGGCAATGGGAATCCCGGCCATCTTGTTTGATTCAGAGTCATGGACTACCTACAGCAGTCAGTGGAAACACATCATCAACCCTCTGCAAAATGCACCAAATCCACAGGCATGGTGTGAATCAATTAGTTTCCTCTCTTTGACTAACATACGCCAGCATCGAGGTGGCTCTGATGGGTGGCCAGTGTCATTTTCATATCCCATAGTTAAATCTCAAAACAGACACTGAACTCTGAGATCCATCACCAGGAGATCAGGAAAATTAAAAATTAAAAATAAAATAAAGGATGTTCCCATAGTCTTGAACGCTGCGGTGGTGCGCGGCTGCGACCCGACTCCGGTAGATGGTGACACCGGGAGCTCGCGGGTCCCCGGTGGGAGACCGCTTTGCGGGGCACCGACAATGGCTACTTCACCCGCCCGAATTGCGGGGTTGAAAGTGACCTGGAGCAGGGCCTTACATCGCCCCGGCGCGGCTTAAACAGCCGCGGGACTTGCTAGCGCCCGCCGGAGGCTCCAACATCAAGACCCGGAGTAGGGCCTCACATCGCCCGGCGCGGCTTTAAATGGCCGCGGACTTGCTAGCGCCCTCCGGGGACTTTGACATCGGGAGAAGAATGGAGAGCAGGGGAGAAACAAGACTTTGCCTTCCATCACAATGAGGATGAGATTCATGTGATGGATGTTTGTGTAAATTGTGTTGGTGTGTGTCTTGGTTCTTTTCTTGTATGACTGCAGAAACCAAATTTCGTTTGAACCTCATGTGAGGTTCAAATGACAAATAAATGGTATTGTATTATTGTATTGTAAATGTAACATTCTCACAAAACATGGAAATTATTGGCCTGTGACAGCTCAAAATGGTGATGGAGCATCCACAGAACAGGCTGAGAGAAGTTTGAGCTTTCTTAACAGGAGCATGTGGAAGCCAAGCTTCACTAGTGGGAGGAATACACTACCTCCCGACCTCCCCGGCTCCCCAGACCCACACCTCCCCGGCCCCCCACCTCCCTGGCAAAATTCACCTGTAGAATATGATGCTGAATAGCTGAATTTGACTTTGCGATCTTTGCCATCTCCACAACCTGATAAAGGGCGAAGACGACAGTGACCCAAGGTGATGAACTGATGGCCCAGGCTGGTTTTGTAACATCTTCCTGCTCCTCTTGGTACTTGGTCTTTTTTAGAGGGAGTTTAGTTTCAAGGTGGGGCATAATGCTATCCGAGTGGTGTTGTACGAGATCGATGGTCGCTATGGGAACAGGGCTAGATGGAACTGGAATCCGTTCTGCCAGCATCTTCTTTTCTATAAAAGTCAAAAAGAGACAAGATGAAAAGCCATCACAGACACACCCATTTTATGAATTACAACATTTAACATTCTGCAGCAGAAATCATTTGGCGGGTTGAACTAAATTGGCTCAATAGAAGCAGATAACTTCTACCATGTTACATGTTTAAGGGGCTGTCTCACTGAGGTGACCTAATTAGCGAGTTTAGGAGAGTTTGAAAAAGTGTCATGTTGAAGACCTCTTTCGACTATGTTGAAGACTAGCTTCGACTAGCTTCGGGAAAATTGGACACCGAATAGTGGAGAGTGAAGACGACCTCCTTCGACCTCCCTTTGACTATGTTGAAGACTATACGATTACCTTCGATTACCTATGAATAACATGCTGACCCACTACGACCTACTTTGTCTAAACCTACGAGTAAAAAAATATCGTTTTTTTTCCATGGGACCTTTTTTTAGTCGCGGGCATTTTTTCAGCATGTTGAAAAATACGTCGCGACCTAGCTGAGGCCTCGTTACGCTGGGACTACTCCCGAGCATGGAGGAAAGTTACAAAGACCTCCTAGGACCTTGTGTCGATCATGCTGCTAGTACGAGTCCAAGGCAAACTCTTCTAAATTCGCCAATTAGGTCGCCGCAGTGGGACAGCCCCTTTAGCACAAGAATCCCATGGCAAACCTCGGCCCCTTTATCAATTTATCAAGCACAATAAGGTGCAGGAAAAAAAAATCAAAAAATCTGCAGGTGAATCTCATATGGATAGGGTGGTAAAGAAAGCTTTTGGTATGCTAGCCTTTATAAACCAGAGCATTGAGTATAGAAGCTGGGATGTAATGTTAAAATTGTACAAGGCATTGGTGAGACCAAATCTGAAGTATGGTGTACAATTTTGGTCGCCCAATTATGGGAAGGATGTCAACAAAATAGAGAGAGTACAGAGGAGATTTACTAGAATGTTGCCTGGGTTTCAACAACTAAGTTACAGAGATAGGTTGAATAAGTTAGGTCTTTATTCTCTGGAGCGCAGAAGGTTAAGGGGGGACTTGATAGAGGTCTTTAAAATTATGAGAGGGATAGACAGAGTTGATGTGGACAAGATTTTCCCTTTGAGAATAGGGACGATTCAAACAAGAGGACATGACTTCAGAATTAAGGGACAGAAGTTTAGGGGTAATATGAGGGGGAACTTCTTTACTCAGAGAGTGGCGGCGGTGTGGAATGAGCTTCCAGTGGAAGTGGTGGAGGCAGGTTCATTGGTGTCATTTAAAAATAAATTGTATAGGCATATGGATGAGAAGGGAATGGAGGGTTATGGTATGAGTGCAGGCAGGTGGGACTAAGGGGAAAAAAAGTTGTTCGGCACGGACTTGTAGGGCCGAGATGGCCTGTTTCCGTGCTGTAATTGTTATATGGTTATATGGTTAGAAATCTGCATGATTACAGGAGAAAATGTTTAAAAAAAAACACTCAGCCTGACAGGTAGCATCTGTGGAAGGATAAACTTGTTTTTTGGGGTATGGGACCCTTCTCCAAAACTGGGAACTCTCATTGCCAGACTGAGCAAACATTGTTTTTATTTCTGAACAACATGGTATAGGAACATGTGGTTTAGGAAAATAATGAAATGTAATACAATTATCGTTTGTCATAAGACAGCAACCGGCAAATCAAATAAAGAGGTCAGGAGCGATTTCTTTAGAGCTAATTAGAGCTAGTAATGGCACAGTGACGCAGCTGGTAGATCTCCAGTCTCACAGCACCAGAGACCCAGATTTGATCCTGACCTCAGGTGCTGTCAGTTGGGAATTTGCATGTTCTCCCTGTGATTGCATGGGTTTCATCCGAGTCCTCTGGTTTCCTCCCACATCCCAAAGACGTGCAGGTTTGCAGAGAAATAGGCTTTGTAAATTCCCCCTAGTGTGTAGGGAAAAGCTGCGAAAGTGAGATAACATATAACCCGTATGGACGGGTAGTCGGTGCGGACTCGATGGGCCAAAAGGCCTGTTTTAATACTACATCTTTCAATCAATAAATCAATTTTTGCTGCCACTTGATAACCGTTTAGTCTGATGCAATGTTCCTCTGGGAACTCCAGGTAGCAGCTAGGACCAGTCCAGCAACATGAGAAATCAGCTGCATTGACAGGAGAGGATGTTTCCACTAGTGAGAGAGTCTAGGACTAGAGGTCATAGACTCGGAATTAAAGGGCGTTCTTTTAGGAAGGAGATGAGGATGAATTTCTTTAGTCAGAGGGTGGTGAATCTGTGGAATTCATTGCCGCAGAAGGCTGTGGAGACCAAGTCAATGGAAATATTTAAGGCAGAGATAGATAGATTCTTAATTAGTATGGGTGTCAGAGGTTATGAGGAGCAGGCAGGAGAATGAGGTTAGGAGTGAGAGAATGATCAGCCATGATAGAACGGCTGAATGATGGGCCAAATGTGGTAATTCTACACCTATCACTTATGATCTTGGGAAAACCAGCCTCACTGACGTCCTGTTCCCACTTTCACTTTGGTCGAATGAAAAAACAAAGGGACGGAATAACTGGTTCCTCCATTTTAAGATTCTATACAATGAACTTTCTGCCAGAGACCAGCTGAAAAGTTGGATGGAGAAGGGGCAGATGGATTTTAATCCTGCCAAATGTTAAATGATACATTTTGGGAAGGCAAATAAAGGAAGGAACTTAGTGTGTGAGGGAGGGGTCCTTGGGAGCATTGAGGAATCTGTCAGCATAAGTGGCAGTACAGGTGTTTAAGATGGTGAACAAGACAGTTAAGATGCTTGCCTTCACTGACTGTATGTAAAGGCTGGGATGTCACCTTACGGCTTTATAAAACATTGGTTAGGCTGCACCTGGATTTAGGAGTATTGCATGGAGTGAGTGGGGCAGGGTGGAAAGAGGTTGAGCAATTCAAATGCTCATTTAGAGAGGTGTGGGAGCAGGAGGAGGGCTGGATGTGGGAGAGGAATGAGGAATGGGAGAGGCGGGCGAGTGGGAGGGTTGTGGAATGACAGGAATCTAAGAGCTGAGGCGAGGAGTGTGGGAGCAGGAATCAACTCAAGCCATGTCAGGTTTATTGTCATAAGGTCATAAGCGATAGGAGCAGAATTAGGCCATTCGGCCCATCGTCTACTCCGCCATTCAATCATGGCTGATTTATCTCTTCCTCCTGACCCCATTCTCCTGCCTTATTCCCATAACCCCCAACACCCGTACTAACCAGGAATCTATCTCTGCCTTAAAGATATCCATTGACGGCCTCCACAGCCTTCTGTGGCAAGAACTCACCACCCACTGGCAAAATAAATTCTTTCTCAACCCCTTCCTAAAGGAACATCCTTTAATTCCGAGGCTATGACCTCTGGTCCTAGACTCTCCCACAAGTGGAAACATCCTCTCCACATCCACTCTATCCAGGCCTTTCACTATTTGTGTACGATGATGAGCAGGTACAATTAAAATGTGGCTTGCAGCAGCATCGTAGGCACGTGGACTCAAACAAGACATAAAAACACAACTTACACAAATTCTGTAAGGCAGGAAGAGAAAAACTGCAAGGAAATCAAGTCAGTGGTGTGAACCATAATTTAAAAAAAACAAGTCGATGGCAGTGAAATAGTTGACTCCGTTGCCAAGATAGGATTCAGATTATGGTGTCAGGTCGGTTCAAGAACCTGGTTGTAGGAAAGCAGCTGTTCCTTTAACCTGGTGGTGCAGGATTCAGGCTTCTATACCTCCTGCCCAATGACAGGAATGAGCAGGGGGCATGGCCTGTAAAGGCAAGACAGTGAGAGAGTGCAGAGGGGTAGAGAAAGAGATAAAAAGAAGGGGGAGATGGATGGATAGGACAAGAGCAACATATTTGTCGGACCTGGAACAATTGATTGAGGTGACACAGGAAAGCAATGGATAATACTGAATTGCAATTCTAACTCATTGAGCTTGTGATCTTACTAATAAAAGTGTGATATTGATAAGTACCTTCATCTTCATCAGGCACTGCCAGCCACTGAATTAAGGCAAAAAGTAGGAGAATCACCAAGGAGGCCATTCCAATGCCACGGAATGTTTGTTGAGCACCTGAAACCCAGAATCACACAATGTCATATCTACTTCACTCATCAATCCTAATACACAGGAGAAACACCCGGTAATGAGCATGGAAGTAAAATGTGGTAATCCTCCAGATCAAATCACACTGCACTGAACCCTTTGAATTCAATTGGTATTTTAGATTAGTTCATTATTTGCTGCCGCAATAAGAAATAATTAAATTGTATAACTTTTTACAGCACTTCTCAGATTGCTTTACATTGACATAAACTACATGTGTCGGTACTGAGAAATGCAACAAATAATCTGCATTTAAATCCACCATTTTGTACACCTCTGCAAACAGCGACATCATGACAACCATGATGGATAAATGATGATCAGAACATTAGATAGCTCTGAAGAATGGTCACGACCCGAAACGTCACCCATTCCTTCTCTCCGGAAATGCTGCCTGTCCCGCCGAGATACTCCAGCATTTTGTGTCTACCTACCATTAGATGGTTCCACTGTTCTAATTCAAAGTAGCAATAAAGGGTCTGAGAGAACTGCCAGGACTATGGTTTTATGCTTCATAATAAAAGCAGCATTCTTCCAATTGGAGTATCAGCCCTGGTCTCTGCATTTGTTAGCAAGAAGGGACTTGAACTGATAATAGAGTAATTGTGGTACTGAATGGAAACCGGTCCTTCGAACCAACTTGCCCACGCCGCCATGAAGCTCCATCTATACTAGTTCCATCTGCCTGCAGTTTGCACATGTACCTCTAAACCTTTTCTATCCATGTACATCTTCTAAATATCGTGATAGAACCTCCCTCAATTACGTCCTCTGGTAGCTTGCCTCATATACCCATCACCTTTTGTGTGGTTAAAGGTGCCCCTCAGGTTCATATTAAATCATTCCCCTCTCACTACCGTATGTCCTCTGGTTCTTGATTCACCTACTCTGTGCAAACATCCAACCGATTCCCCTTAATCTGAATAACTGGCAAGAACCCGGCCAAACAGCCCATGGCTGACCAAACACTATCCTGGCTATCAATTATAAAGATGGGCGGGGATAGTGCACGAGGATAGGGGCGGATGAGTCAGGGGTGGGGGAGATGTGTCAGTGCTGGAAGGGGAGAGAGAGCGATAGGAGGTGAGATAGAGAGGAGATGGCACAAAGCTGGGTGGCAGTGTGAACTGTGCGGAGGATGCTACGAGGATGAAGGGTGACTTGGACAGGTTGGGTGAGTGGGCAGATGCAGTTTAATGTGGATAAATGTGAGGTTATCCACTTTGGTGGCAAAAACAGGAAGACTGATGTGGATTAACATATATTTACTTCCATCCTGATCGCGGGCTGTGAACGGAGATGCTGGCGGTGGGTTCCACTGCCCAACAGGTGCAACGCCTCCTCAGTTACACCTCCTCAGCGGTGGTCCCTGTCCCTTTCTGTCCCGCCTTAGACAATCCCAGGGCAATCCCTCCGCTTGCGTCTACATTCAGGCCGGTTTAATGTCTAACTGACCCCTCCCTCAAGAGATTAGTTGGAAGTGGCCAGGACACTGAACACTGAACACTTGCAGGCAAATAACATTCATTCCCCGGGACGGCAGCACGTGCAGTGGGAAACACTTTGACCCAGGAAGTGCCGGAGATAAAATGGCTGCGAAAGTAATTTTCGAGAGTACCTACATCAGCTGATCTGGAACCAAATATCTATCCATTCCCGTCCATTTTGAGTTTCTTTCTGTTCATCTCTCCAGTTTAATTATTCTATTCCTGACAAAAACAACGCGCACTCTCTCTTTGCTACTGGAAATTTTGCGTTGTAATATTCTACTCCCTTGCAAGGAATTGCCCAAACGTTACTTGTCATCTCCCTGTGGTGAAGCCAAACGCCGGGAACTTCACATAAAGCAGCGAAACAATAACAAAAGTAAACGGAAATCAAACAAAATTGTAGGTGCTGTAAGTGCAAAAGAAGAGCAGAAAATGCTGGGACCACTCAGTGGCATCTGCTGAAGGGGAAAGACAGATAATATTTCCGGTCTGAGAACCTGCGTGAGAACCACTGGAAGAGGCGAGGTAGTTTTGAAAGCTATCTTCTATGCCACAAACCCCCTCCTTTTCTTGTTGATTTTTCCAAATGGAACCAATGATGAGGAAGTAGAATACTGCTCCCACGTGTCTATTTCGTTAATTAACCATATCTAAGCAAGCACCTTTGAGAAAGCATGGAAACGGAGGGCACAGAGTGGTATTGTAGGCAACAAAAAAGTGAGAGTCCGTGTTGGAGAATGCTTTGCAAAATCTACCTGGTGCTAATGTGCCATGATGTATTAATTATTTATAACCTACTTGCATCCAATGCACGAATTCCTGGTGCGACCTTCACAAAGCCATCAGCGATGCCGAGATACAATTACAGACCAAGCTAGAGATCCAGACTAACCGCACAGACACTGTTGATTGTGGCTACAAAGTGAAACCGAGTAGACTCACTGGCAACAATACCTCCCTCTCCGATGAGCTCAGTCCATTCTGTGCTTACTTGGCTCAGAAGGCAGTGAAATGATGTGAGCCGCTCTGACAGCCCGTACACTGCAGCAGTCACTGTTGTGGAGGTCAGATCCGCTTTTCCCGAGGGTGAAAAGCCATTGCGAAAAGCCATGTGCAAAGCCATTGGTCTGGATGGAGTCCCCAGCTGCATCCTTAGTACCTGCATGCAGCAGCTGGCAGGAGTATTCGTGGACATCTCTACCCTCTCACAATACAAGATTCCCACCTGCTTTAAGAAGGCAACCGTCATTGCAGTACCAAAGAAAATCAAAGTAGCGTGCCGTAATGACTACTGTCGGGTGGCTCTGACATCTACTGTTATGAAGTGCTTTGTGGTTTATTATGGCACACCTCCAACCACTATAGACAGATTCTTGATTAGTAGGGGTGTCAGAGATTATGAAAAGAATTAATGATAATTCTCTCATCATGCGGAGAAAAAGGTTAAGAGGGAAAGGTTAAGAGGCAAAGATTGATCAGCCATGATTGAATTGGACCGCAGTAGACATGACCGGCCAAATGGCCTAATTCTGCTCCGATCATTAAGAACTTATGAAGGCAAATTTGATTAATTGCAATTTGCCTACCGCCACAAATGGTTCATGACAGACGCCACTTCATTGACACTACACTCATTTCTGGAAAATCTGGATAATAAGGGCATCTACATCCTACTTATTGCCTATAAGCTCTGCCTTCAATACCATAATTCCAACCACACTCATATCCAAACTCCTGGACCTAGGACACGACATCACCTTCAGCAGCAGCTGGATCCTCGGCTTTCTGAGCTATAAATTGCAATCGGTCAGGACAGGTAACAGAATATCTGCAATAATTCTTAACACTGCTTCCTCGCAAAGCTTCAATCTCAGCCTCTTGCTACACCCCCTATACACTCATAGCTGTCTGGCCCTGTTCTGTTCCAACTCCATTTGCAAATGATATCACTGTGGCAGGCCTGATCTCAAACAATGGCGAGGCAGACCACTTTTAGATGCTGAGCAACATGTTAACAAGACAACAACCTCTTCCTCAATGTCAGCAAAATGAAGGGGCTGGTTATGGGCTTCTGGAAGCTGGGTAGAATGCATGCCCTGGCCTGAATTAATAGTACTGAAGTGGGGATGGCGGAGGGCTAGTGTCAACAACAATTGGTCCATTCAAAGGTACACAAAAAAGCTGGAGAAACTCAGCGGGTGCAGCAGCATCTATGGAGCGAAGGAAATAGGCGACGTTTCGGGCCGAAACCCTTCTTCAGACTACTTTCTCAGAAGACTAAGGAAGTTTGGCATGTCTCCCACAACTATTGTTAATATCTACAGGCACACCATAGAAAGCATCCTATCTAGACACATCACAGCTTGGTATGGACACTGGTCTGCTCAAGACCATATGAAATGGCATTGATTTGTGAAAGCAGTCCCATCTATCACACAAACCTTTACATCTCAACCTTTACATAAAGGTGCACCTGCCATCACCTGGTTATTTTAATCTCCCTGTCCACAACTATTTGATAGTAGAAAGATGAAAGTCCATTGTGAACCCAAATAATGCGCAAATAGATATAATTCCTTTAATCCTGAACTCTCAAATTTCTAAATGCACTACAAGTCAAAGAGGAAGGATTTGAATTCTTCGTAGAGGTTGCTTCACATTTTACTTCATCCCTGCAGTATTTATCAAAGCTACCTCTACAATAAATGCACATCTTAAATATTTTGGATTGCCTCATCGCCATAATACAATTGTTGAAATATTAAGAACATTGTGTATATTTTCATCTGAAATGCCATGACGTGCCTGGTTTTAGATTATGCAGAAACACACATTGCATTACACAGCGATCCCAAAATACTATTCAAAGTCTGAAAATCCTAGATTACATAAAATAATTCACAAACTAATCACGTTGCCCTTGGTTATAGATAACCACTCAGTGCTGTTTATTATCAACATTTAGTTTTGCATTGACAGCCTTTCTTCCAGCTCCTTTGTTAATTTAAGTAGTTTGTGGCTCTCTCAGCAATATGGAAATCTTAAACAAAACTTCACTTTGGCTTTAATGCTGAAGGTGCTCTGCAGACAATGACCGCACACCAGATGCATAAGCATGTCTTTTACAGACCTTGTAGAAGTGACTCGAGTCAAGAACCCAGGTCAAACTCATCTTGGTCAAGTCCCACTGAACTGTTTAAAAAACACTTTCCTTGGCCCACCAGGTTGTTCTTATCATCTTGTGCAGATTAGATTATTTCACAGATATGGAAATGTAAAATGGGGAAGGATGACATCATTTGTTATTGCAGCGTAATAAGTTGCAAAGGAGGACCTCAAATTGAATTAACTGGAACAGTTTTAATAGGAGAGAAAAAAACCCACAAATTATTCTGTTTAACTCTTATTAGTTTTTTTGTTGCCTGCCATTTCACAAGTCTTTCACCAAGATTTCAATGTTCACCTGGTATCATTCCTCAGTAAGCATTTCTAATGGGCAAGACTTGAAAGTAATTGCTAGACTCTGTGATTAGACTTTGCAGGGCTGCAGACTACAGACACAGCTGAGGGTGATGTCATTTTTGCTTGCGATTCCCCTGTACATGTATTCCTATAGGAATTGTGTAAGAAGGAACCGCAGATGCTGGATTAAACCGAAGATAGACACAAAAAGCTGGAGTAACTCAGCGGAACAGGCAGCATCTCTGGAAAGGGTAACGTTTCAGGTTGAAATCTTTTTCAACTCCAGCATTTTGTGTCCTTCTTCCTATAGGGATCGTTAGATAACGATCTGCAATGTAATTCCAATATGAAAACTTCCAAGAGAAAATTGGATGTATATTTTAAAAAGGTCAAGTTTGCGAGGGAAGGCAATCCTTAAGGGTGGAGATAAAGGGATAGTTTTACCAAAGGACTGCTACAGGCACAATAGAGTCAATGACTCAATGAACCCATATCTCACAGTCCAGCCTCTCCTCACAACCGTCTTGGATAGATCAACTAAATGAGCAGGAACTGACCAGTGACTTGGGGATTTTCCTAGTCAATCTGGCCCAGTAATGGCTTTGGCAACGCACTTACTTAGTGAACATGGTCATTTTAAGTTGATAAAAAATGTAATAAAAATGAACTGCAGATACTGGTTTTTACCAAAGATGGGCACAAAATGCTGGAGTAATTCAGTGGGTCAGGCAGCATCTGTGGGAAAAATGGATATGTGATGTTTTGGGTTGGGATCCTTTTTCAGACCGATTGTAAGGGGGGGAGCTAAAAAGCACAGGACAACTTCGGGCCAGCAATAGATGACATCAGACAGGGTGGTTCTGGTAGGTCGAATGTAGGCCAGGGATGGTGTGATCCCAAGAGGGATACATCGTTGTGAATGGTGGAGCCAACTCCCCTTTCCCCATCCCTCCATTAACAGTCAGTTAACCAGTTCCATAGCCCATAGTCAAAGTAATATTGGAATATTATATGAGCATTTACTCCTGCATTTTGTGTCCATCACTTTAAGTTGATATTTTGAAATAGATTGTCATCAGGCATCCATTAGTGATCTATTCTAAGAAACTCCTATTTCTATCATTATTCTAATTCAAAATTTTATTTTAACATTTGGAATATTATTGTACAATATTACCCTTTAATATTTCCAAACGCACCATATGTATATATTTTTTTTAAGAAGCATCAGAAAAGTTAATTTAGCAGAGGCAAGATGTCAATTAACAGCATGTAAAATAGAAAGATGTTTAATGTCAACAACACTCTGAATGTTAAATTAAGTAAATTCCCCAGTTGTGAGAGAATGTATCTGTACAAATTTATTACAGTACAAATGACACTCCAATTCCCAAATTAGTTGAAGCATGTCAATTTGATGAATATTTGAAGCTGCTTCACCAAATAAATAATGAAGAACTCTCCCAGCTATTGTGGCACAGCGATAGAATTGCTGCCTTACTGCACCAGATACCCAGGTTCGATCCTGACTACGGGTGTGGTCTGTACGGAGTTTGTACCTTCTCCCCATGTGACTTGCATGGGTACTCCCCGGGTGCTCCGGTTTCCTCCCACATCCCAAAGAGGTACAGATTTATAGGTTAATTGGCTTAATTGTAAATTATCCCTAGTGTGTGTAGGATAGTGTTAGTAGATCTATAAAAACTAAATATGTCTGTACGAGTTACACATGCTATGACTTACCAAAGGCGTTCACCATTACTCCTCCCATCATAGCACCACAGCCTCGGCCCAAACCCAAATGGAGCCCTTGTAGAATTCCTTGAGTAGATGTTCTTAACGCAGGAGGAACAGCTGCACTCAGATAGGAGATGCATGCAGCCCACACTGCTGCATGGGTAACACCTGCAAACAAACGCATCTTGTCAACATTTAACAGTTTCTAATTAGATGCTGTGGTGATTGCAGAAAATCATTCATGGTTCAGTTAATCAGACATGCAATACTTTGCACATTTCAAACAAAGAGGCATCAGAAACTCAAGTCACCGAGTCATTCAGAATGGAAACAGGCCCTTTGGCCCAACTGGCCCATGCTGACAAAGATACCCAACTACACTAGTCCAACACCTGCCTGTGTTTGGCCAATATCCTCTAAATCTTTCCTATCCACATACCTGTCCAATTTTTTTATGTCAAAGGATGTGATTCATAGAAATTGGATTTCACCCTTTGCTGTTGCGTGCACATCTCTAATTGGATTCTACATTTTTTTTTTTTTAAATCACAAAATAGACCAAATGTACATAATGCTACAATGGGTCAATCCTAGATTCTGTTTCAAAAGGAAATCTGCCGGCCTTTCACAGTCTGTCTATACTTGAAAACCCACCAATGTAGCTTCCCCTCAAATGCCTCTCCAGTTTAGATCAATAACGGATGGACAATAAATATTGGCAATGCCAAAGATGTCCAACCTCCATGAATAACTAATAAAACAAAAGGCCAGTGTAATTTGAAGGATTGAGGCTCAACTGGGTGCAGATTGCAAACCTTTGCTGCATAACTATCAGGCTGCGTGTAACTCCCAATACTCAAGATGCCACCTCATTGCGAGTGAAATTAAAGTTTGTGAACTCATCCCGGCTCCTCTGATGCTACTGTGCGCAGTAGACTGGGATGCATGCGGAAATCTGTCGCAGCTGCTTGTAAAGTTCCCATGGTGTGGAAGCTGAGAGAAACGTGACTTTGATCTCCATAGGGAGAGAGATCCAGTCACAAGAGACGGGCCAAGTGCCTTTCCATAATTTGGAATATTTCTGAGATGATACCATTGAAAAATCAGAAGGCTGCAAGTAATTGCTCATCACAGGTCCAGGTAGGATATGGTGTCTCTAAATACTCATCTCAATGTAACCACTTCATAGGTAGCAGGTATTTATTTCCTGCCTGGAGGTCCTTGAGCCACCCTATGTTGTAGCCACATCTTCAGCAATGAATTGTTACCAGTCTGTCACCATGGGTTGAGTATCTCAGCAGCTAAAAGCCAAGTAGCACTTATCAAAGTGCTGGAGTAACTCAGTGGTCAGACAGCATCTATGGAGGGAATGGATAGGCAAAGTTTCGGGTTAAGGGCTTTCTTCAGACTGGAGTCTCGTCCCAAAACATCACCTGTCCTCTCCCTCCAGAGATGCTGTCCGACCTACTGAATTACTCCACCACTTTGTGCTTATCTCAAGATTTGAGAATCTTGTGCTTCCTAAGCACAAAGTAGCACTAGTGTTGGTTTAAACACACTCTTGTAAACTTTGGAATGTAACCACGGAGCCTGCAGTCAATTTGGAAGCTGCCCTGTAACGTATCCTGATAAAATCCGTGTTGTTTTGATTGGACAAATGCAACAAAACAGCATGATGTACTGAGGGCATTGAATGAATGTTGGAAGTTGCACTCAAACGCTTCACTTTATCTCTGCAAGGGAGGAATTGTGCAGAACTAGTGATGTCGTTAGGACTAATATCGGAAAAACGTCACCGCACTATCTCAACTCAAGAAGTCTGGACCAGTGCGTGCTTGAAATGGTCACTAGAGTTAGATTGTTTTGAAGTGCAAGCTTTGCACAAAAATACAGGACTAATGAATCCAATTTCTATGCTTATGGCTTACTCCCATTTTTCTAATGCTAAAAGTTGATTCAAACTTTTGATTTTATACAGAGGATCATAATGACACCACAGGAAGCTGTTCAGTCAGCTGTGCCAATGGTAGCTCTTTCAAAGAGTTATCCAGTTAGTCCCATTCCCTGCTCTACCCCTGTGACCATATTAATATTTCTCCTGAACGGTTTATCCATTTTCATTTTGAATGTTATTATCACATTTGCTTCCACATTCCTTTCAGGTAATGCATTCCAGATAACTTACTATGCATGAAAATTTAAAGATATATGTTAAATCAACAAGAGATGACACGAGGATGACAAGAGATGAACCATTACCTTAATGGTTTAGTTTACCTCCTTGTGCTCATCTCATAGATTAAAATTATCTGATCATTTTTGTGCTGAAATGTCCAATAATAATGCTAACTTTTTTTTGCTACGTTCGGTTTGCACCATCTTACCTTGCAATACCTCCATGGGAAGAACATACCATGGGTTTTCCACATAGGAGATATACAAATAACGAGCTGTGTTACAGGCCAGGCCAATGTACAGTACCCTGGAACACAAACACAATCAGGCACAATTATGTCGGCTATTTGATAGTATGTGTTGCACATGAATACATGAACAAAAGGAATAGTAGCAAGGGGCGGCATGGTGGCGCAGTGGTGGAGTTGCTGCCTTACAGCGCCAGAGACCCAGGTTTGATCCTGACTACGGGTGCTGTCTGTACGGAGTTTGTACGTTCTCTCTGTGACCTGCGTGGGTTTTCTCCGAGACCTTCAGTTTCCCCCCCACACTTCAAAGACATACAGGTTTGTAGGTTGATTGGCTTGGTAACATTGTAAATTGTTCCTAGTGAGTGTAGGATAATGTTAATGTCCCCAACCATGGACTGTTTACCCTTACCATCCGGGAGGCGCTACAGGTCTCTCCGTTGCCGAACCAGCAGGTCGAGGAACAGCTTCTTTCCGGCGGCTGTCCCTCTACTCAACAACGTACCTCGGTGACTGCCAATCACCACCCCCCCCCCCCCCCCCACTTATTGTTATTTATTCAAATCGTTTGCTATGTCGCTCTTCAAGGGAGATGCTAAATGCATTTCGTTGTCTCTGTACTGTACACTGACAATGACAATTAAATTGAATCTGAATCTGATGTGCAAGGATTGCTGATCAGCGTGGACTCGGTGGGCTGAAGGGCCTGGTTCCACTCTGAAGCTCTAAACTAAAGTAGGCCATTCGACCCTATTCAATAAGACCATAGATGATCATACTTTACAGCTCAACTTTCCTGTACTAACTTCGATCTCTTCATTTACTTAATAATATGAATAATATGAGAGCAGTGCTGGACTACTAGCTACCTCTTTGATGTCTCTCTGACTATCCTTGATCGGGCTTTGCTGGTTTTACTTTGCACTAAACCTTATTCCCTTATCATGTATCTCTACACTGTAAATGGCTCGATTGTAATCATGTATTGTCTGTCTGCTGACTGGTTAGCATGCAACAAAAGCTTTTCACTGTACCTCGGTACACGTTACAATAAACAAAACTGAACTAATATCTAGAAGGCTATTGAACTCTTGAATATACACAAACTGGGGAAGATAACACTGGAGAGTGGCAACTCTGTGTGCAGGTCCCAGAAGAGAACTTGAATCTTTTAAATCTCTTTTCAACCTGTAAATCTAGCACCTAAAATGCACAGCTAGCACCTGACTGTACAGCCAACTTGGATTGGGAATTTCAAAGATCCATACAAACATCTTCCCATCTCTTTCTTTAAATGGCCAGGCCCTTATTTTGAGACTGCTACACCCTGGTTCTAGATGCAGAGCCTGGGGAAATATCATGCTCACATCAATCAAGTCAAAATCCCTCAAGACGTTTTATGCTCCGATGAGATCATCTCTCATTCGTTTAAACTCAAGAGAATAGGCTCAGTTTACTAAATGTGTTGGAAGGAACTGCAGATGCTGGTTTACACCGAAGATAGACACAAAATGCTGGAGTAACTCAGCGGGACGGGCAGCATCTCTGGAGAGAAGGAATGGGTGAAATTTCAGGTCGAGACCCTTGTACATGTGTCAAACCCATCATCTTAGCAATCAACCTGATTAATGTCGATGCCACTCCCTCCATCACAAGCCCAGACCTGTAATCAATATTCCAGATTAATAAAAAGTAAATACAGATGCTGGTCTGAATAAGGGTCCCGATCAGAAACGTCACCCACCTATTTTCTCCAGACATGCTGCCTGACCTGCTGAGTTACTCCAGCATTTTGTGTATATATTCAAATATTCCAGCCTTGGGCTCTCTGGAGTCCTACAGAACTACAGTAAAACAAGTTTACTCTTGTTCTCAAAACAAAATAAATGGCAACATGTCATTTGCTTACCTTGTTGTCCTAACTGCTTACTTTGTGTTGTGGAGTGGTGGCGCCATAGAGTGTGGCAGCCTCGCCTGCAGCTGTTTGTTTTTCACCCCTTTCTTAAATGTTTTAGTTTGTTAAAAGTTTTGTTTTGGAGGGAGGCCTTTTAGTCTTTTTTATGTGGGGGATGGGGGGGGGGGAACTGTTTTTTCAGTCTCTACCTGGACGAGGATGCGCCCTTCCTCTGAGCCGCATCTTCGCCCCCTCCTCGCGGCCTACCACCTGGATTGGCGCCGCCTTTCCTGCCGGAGACCGGCCAGAGTTTCGAGCTGCAGCTTCAGTGGCAGCGCAGCACTGAGGTACCATCGTGGAGCGGGCGATGCCTTACCCGGGTCGCCATGTGGAGCTCCAGAGTGCTGTGAATGCCGCCTTCAACATCGTGGAGCTGTGGAGCGTCCAGCAGCGGTGGTGCTGACTTTAAATACCGCAGAGCCTGGGATCTTTCGCAGAGATCGCCAGTGTTGGAGCTCCAACCAGCGCAGCCTGTGGAATTCGGAAGCCGTGGTCTCCGGTAGCAAGCGGCCGTTTCGGAACTCCAAGCCGCTGAAGAGTGTTCTTCCGGCGTTGGAGTTCCATCATTCTGGCGAGACGGTCTGAAACATCGGGACGCCGTAGCGGAGACCTCAATAGGCCCCGACCACGGGTGAACATAGAGGAAGTGGACTGGACTTTGCTGCCTTCCCTCACAGTGGGAAACATTGCGGGGGGATGTTTTTATGTTTAATGTTAAATTCTTTAAAGTTGTGTTTATTTTATTGGTGTGCTGCAATGGCAACTCCAATTTCACTGCACCAGTTGGTATATGTGACAATAAATGTCCTTTGTCCTTTATCCTTGTCCTTTACCTGAAAGTGAACTTTCAGTAGCTTGCATACAAGTCCCACAACAATTCTCAGTCTCTCTCCATTTAAAAAAAAACTTCAATTTTTGTTTTGCTACCAAACTATATGATCTCAGATTTTTCCACATATTCCATCTGCCAAGTACTAATTTATCCATTTAATCCTTCAGTGCTACACTAAATCCATTGTGTATCCTCCTCGCATTCTATATTACTACCCAGCTTTGTAATAGAAACATTCATGCATATACTGCACTAAATGACCGTTCCAAATTATTGATACAGATTGTGAACAGCTGATACCTCAGTACTGATCCCAGAGGCATCCATTAGTCAATGCTTCCCAACCTGAAACCATCGTTTGATGCCTACTCTATTAACCATTCCTTGAATTAACAACAAATACCGTGCATTATAATTTTGGTTAATAACATCTTGTGTAGCAATTTACTAAAGGCCTTCCCAAAATCCAAATACATCACCTCAATTCTTTCAATCTTATCTATTCCATTAGTTACAACCTCAAAAACCTACATACAGGTCAAGGTGATGTTCCTGTCATTAATCTAAATGAACTCGACTCAATCTTGCAAGGTCACTATTATCACTTCATCAATAATAAATGTCAGCACTTTTCCTGTGTCTAATGACAAACTAATGTATCTACATCGCTCCTTGTTATTTCTCTTCCTCCTCTCTTAAAGAGTAGAATGTGTCGTCTTGTAATTAATGGGAACCATTCCAGAATCTATGGGATTTTGGAAGATGACAACTTATCTATCTGCCCTCTTTGCCATCTCCAGCAAAAGCCCAACATTTGGTTATCGGGGCATTTTGGGGTTTGTTCACCTTTCTTTAGAACAATTATTTTTTTTCAACAAGACTCACATTGTATCCCAATGTTAATGATAATTTTGGAAGAGACCAGTCAGTTTCTCTTGGCATTACTACAGAATAAATTGAAGGAAATATTATTTTATAAATTAATGCTGACTTTAGATGCTGCTTTAATCTTGCCCTTACTTCTTTTTCTCTTGCTCATTCCCTTTGTTGACTTCCTTAACTAATATATCTTTTTTTTAATTCTTCCCCTTGTAAAACAGCCCAACCAATACTCCACCAGAATAAACTGGAAGAGAAAACAAACCAGGAAATGCTGTTAGTTTGATCACAACATTATTTTCTCATTACTTGTAGGGGAAAGTGCTTGAATGTATTATTCATGTGGTGGTAATGGTTGACCTTGGAGAATAATAACTCTGGGCTTGGGAAGAGCACAAGTACTTCAGATTAGAGGTTTGTTGCAGTATACGAAGAGGTGTTCTGTGTAACTGTTCTGTGTTCTGCAATGGACACAAACTGCTGCGGTAACTCAGCAGGTCAGGCAGCATCACAGATGCTGCCTGACCTGCTGAGTTATCGCAGCAGTTTGTGTCCATTGTACAGGTGAAGTTTTAGCTCGACTCAAAATGTCACCTATCCATGTTCTCCAGAGATGCTGTCTGACCAGTACTCCAGCACTTTGTGTTTTGCTTTAGATTCCAGCACCTGCAGTTCCTTGTATCTCCACTGATTAAATTGCTCTGCAAATAAATGACTATATTCTTTGAACTCATGCGGTAAACCACAGCAATAAAACTTTCCATTTGTTGAACTGGAATTCACTTTTTTTTTTAAACAGTTCAACTGATTCTAATTCATAAAGTTGTGTGAAATAGCAAGAAGAGGTGCATTATAAAGGAATTATTGAAGTCAGCAGCTACTTTCCAATAACCCCCAAGGCTAAATGCCTGTAGATCTGCTGACGGTGGCAAGGCCACCTTCACAAAAAGACTGATCTCAAGATTTTAAACAACAGCTTGAGAACATTTAGACCTGAACTACTCGTGCTTGCCTGCAAATGAGCATGCATACCATGCTTCACTGAATCCAAATACCAGCAGCTCTTGGGATTCTAGATGATAGCAGTTTTAAAAGAGCCTGGAACTTTTTGATTTATCTGAAGATGTAAAAGTGCACAAAGTGATGTTGCTAGAATTATGTTTTTTTTTATTTTAAAGCTGGCGTTGGAGGTTTGAAAGAATGAGCTCAATCGCTGAATTAAATGATCCAGAATGGGGAAATGGAGTTTCATCTATGATGCAAAAGATGTATTCAAGAACTAGTTTCCAAGCAGATTGCACAAATGATAACTTTCGGGTGAAAGAGCATCTTGGAAAACTGGCCTGTCCACTCCCATGGTTCACCCGAGCTCAGCTAATGTTTTCTGGCGACACAAGGAACTGCAGATGCCAGAATCTTAAAGCAAAACCCAAAGTGCTGTGCTGGAGTAATTCAGTGGGTGAGAGAGTATCTGTGGAGGGAATGGGTCCTTCTTCAGTTTCATGCTTTCTAGCTTCAGTTTAGATTAGCATGTAAACAGGTCCTTTGGCCCACCAAGTCCATACCATCCATCCTTCAACTGTTGTGTACAGAGTGGTGACATGGATAGCCGCGCACATTTCTTCCACTGCCGGCTAAAAATGTATCTTGAGGGAGGAGGGCAACTTACGACATTTGTTGTTCATGCACAGAAAAGATAGCACATAGAATATGGAGTTGAGGAATCAAACTAAGAGTATAGGCATTAGTGCTGACACATCCACGTGCTGCACACAGCATCTCTCAGTCTTATTCTTCAACGGTCAGCTTTATGGAGAACTAATTTGGTGCTCTCACCACTCATTGTGGCCACTTTGTATCAATCAGAGCCTGCTTAGACACCACTGATCAGCCAGCGTTTCCCAGTAGCTTGGGGCCTCCCACATCACATGAGTTGTGAATTTGTGGAATTCCCTGCCACAGAGGCCAGTGGGGGCCAAATCACTGGATGGATTTAAGAGAGAGTTAGATAGAGCTCTAGGGGCTAGTGGAATCAAGCGATATGGGGAGAAGGCAGGCACGGGTTATTGATTGGGGACGATCAGCCATGATCGCAATGAATGGCGGTACTGGCTCGAAGGGCCGAATGGCCACCTCCTGCACCTACATCGTCACATGCTGGGTTCCCAAATGCAGATGGCAACATTGGGTCTCTCCCCTTCCCCCTGTCTTCTTGCACATCCAGGCAGGCTTTCCTGCTGCTGTATTTGTACTGACAGAGAGTCCCTTTGATCGCTAACATGCTTCCCAGCAGTCAACAGTGCAAAGACACAAGGAACTGCAGATGCTGGAATCCTGAGCAAAACACCAAATGCTGGAGTAACTCGACAGATCAGACAGCATCTCTGGACATCTATAGGCGACATTTCGACTGGGCGGCATGGTAACACAGCGGTAGAGTTGCTGCCTTACAGCGCCAGAGACCCAGGTTCAATCCTGACTACGGGTCCCGCCTGTTGGGAGTTTGTACCCCCGTGACCTGCGTGGGTTTTCTCCGGGTGCTCTGGTTTCCTCCCACACTCCAAAGACATAGGGGTTTGTAGGTTAATTGTAAAAGATTGTAAATTGTCCGTTGTGTGGTGGATAGTGATCGTGTGGAGTGGGAGATTGCAACCTTCACATGGTCCACCTTGTTTCGACGAATGCAATCAACATGGCGTGCACAAACAGAAGATCAAACAGAACAATGTGTAAGAAGGAACTGGTGGCTTGCAACCAGTAACTCCAGTGTGAAGAAGGGTTTCGATCCGAAACGTTGCCTATTTCCTTCGCTCCATAGATGCTGCCACACCGGCTGAGTTTCTCCAGCATTTTTGTCTACCATGAAACAGAACAAGTTGTCTTACAACTTTAGGCTGTGCACGCCATACCCAAGAAGAAGAAGTGCTAGTGGATGGGGATCACTGGTCGGCATGGACTTGATGGGCTGAAGGGCTTATTTCCAATGTTGTATTTCTAAACCAAACTAAACTAAAGTTCGGATTGGGATCTGGAAGAGGATGACCCGAAACCCCTCCTATCCACGTCCAGAATTGCTGCTTGACCCGCTGAGTTACTCCAGCATTTTGTGTTTTGCTCAAGATACAGCACTTGCCGTCTCTGCAGATAACTACCGCTTGGCCCCATTCACAGCACCATCCTGTGTGTGTGCAAAACACTACACCTGCTAGCACATTTTTCTAGAGACCTGAATGTGCTCGCACTATCTGAGGGGGAAGGGTAGAAAACACAATTTCCCAACATAAGTGTGAATGATTTTTGTTTGTTTCTCTGTTCAATGTGTATCGTCAATGTCAAGCAGAAGACAAATCGCTGGGGGAACAGTGCGTCCGTCAACATTTGAGTCAGGACCTTTCTTTAAAACTGGAGCAAAGGGGAGCTCGCTGGTAAGGGGAGGGGAGAGCGAGGGCCAAGGAGTGACAAATGATTGGTGGATCCAGGTAAAAACTAGCAATGAGTCAGGTGCGGGAGAGAAGGATGGAGATGGTTGCTAAGGGTGGAGGCCATGTGGGGATGAGAAAAGGCTGCAGATGGCAGAATCTGCCAGGAAAGGAAGGTAACATGTAGGAACCAGAGGGATGAATGGTGGGTAGATTGGAACATGGGGAATGGGGGATTAGGAAAGAGGATTTGTAGAGGATATAGATGGTTGATGAGCTGAAAGAGGAGGAGTGAAAAAGACTGTGCATGAGAAGGCATGTGTACTTCAGAAGGTGGGAGAATGTTTAGGATGTTTACCTGAATTCAGTGTTCCTGCTGTTGGGTCGTGGGCTATCCACGAGGAATACGAGGTCTGTTCCTCCAGTTTGTGAGTGGCTTCACTCCAGCAGTGGAGGTGAGCGAGGGCAGATTAGATGGAGGGAGCGAGCATAGAGGCGAGGAGAGCGTGGAGGCAGGCAAGCAGCATGGAAATGCGAAGGAACTGGTGGTTTTCAACCAGTAACCCCAGCCTACTCTGCCAGACAAAGCATGTGTTGGGCAAAGTTGCTGCCTAGTCGACATTTGATCTCACTGATGTAGAGGAGGCCACATTGAGAGGATCAAATGCAATAGACAAAGGACAAAGTTGGAGGAGATGTGGGGTGTAAATTTGGAAGGCTTGATGAGATCCCTGAATGGAGGAGAGGGAGGAGGTGTAGGGTGAGGTGTTGCACTTCATGTGGTTACCGGGTAAATTACATGGTGTGTGGCTACAGATGAGTAAAACAGGCAATCAATGCAAGACCACTCGCAAACTGGAAGAATAACACCTCGCATTCCACTTGGGTCGCCTACAGTTGAATGACATTAACATTGAATTCTCCAATTTCACATTATATCCTTCCCCTCCTTCTCATCCACCCAGGTTCTCCTGTTCGAATCTTTCTCTGCACTCCCCCGTCACCCAGAAATGTTCCCATCCTCTGCCACCCTTACAACCCCTGGGTTCCCCATTTCTCCTCCTTCCCCCCCCCCAACCACTTCCACTCCCATTCCCATCCTCCCACCATCCCACCCACTGGGTTGACATTTCACTCCTCTCACTTCTTTCTCACCAACATCTACAACCCTTTGTTTTCTCCACCGATCAACTCCACTGTATGTTTCCAGCTCCCCCCTTCTCTCCCCCACCCGACTCATTTGCCATCCAAACCCTTCTCACCTTGAGTCACCGACCTCTTGCCCACCCCTTCCCCTCACCTCTTTCTACCATCTATCTCCCCTCTACTCCAGTCTTGAAGAAGGGTGCCAACCCAAAATGTCATCAGTCCATTTCCCTCCACAGAGTAGTTTGTTTTTTTGCTCTGCATTCCAGTATCTGCAGTTTCTTGTGTCGCCACTAAAGTCAAATGTGAACAATAGTTTCCAACACATAGATTTCATCCACCAACATTCACAGATGACACAAAGGTTAGGAGCGTAGCGAACAATAAGGATTCTAACAGGCATCAGGAAGGCACATTCTTGAAATGCGCAGACACTGGTACATATTGTGTGCGTGTACATTTAAGAACTATTTGTGCCATATAGTATGACCTTGGGTGCATTGTTGTACCACCACTGCTGGTAGCTGGATGTTGTTTCCCATCAACAAAGGATAGCAAATATCCACCCTATTTGCTTTCCCAGCAAAACAGCAATCTGCATACAGATATGAGGCTGAAGAAATGCTCTGAAGTGTGAAGCAAAACATTTTCCAAGGGAGTGCGAGAAGAGTCATCAGAAAACAAGTGATACAATTTTAAAGGTTACAGGAATAAAGAGCAAGAGAAAAAGGGGTAGATGTAGATACATTCTTATGTGGGAAGACAAGTGTCTTCACAGAGATGCAAAGCACCAAAGATTATTTGCTCAACTTTATTCATCAGATGCATTAGGTGCATTATCTTTCGCTCTGCGTAACACACTTACTTAGTACTTAGAGATACACTGTGTAAACAGGCCTTTCAGCCTGCTGAATCCACGCCGACCATCGATCAGCAGTTCACACTAGTTCTAATGTTACCCCACCTTCACAATACACTCGCTACACACACTCGGGGCAAACTACAGCCGGCAATTAAACGACAAGACCGCAAGTTTGGGATGCGGGGGGAAGGCAGAGTACCTGGAGGAAGCCCACAAGGTCACAGGGGGAACTAGCAACTTGTCGTGGACCAGCCATATTGAAAGCACGCCAGCACCTCGACTTCCTTAGAAAGCGTAGGAAATTTGTCACGCCCCCAAGAACTCTCACCAACCTCTGGAGAAAGCACTTTATCGGGATGCATCATAGCTTGATTCAGGAACAGCTCTGTCCACCACAAGAAATAGCAGAGAGTTGTGGACATAGTCTGAACCATCACGTAAATCCACCTTCTGTTGACTCCATCTACACTTCAGGCTGCCTTGGTAAGGCCCCCGGCATAATCAAGGACGGGTCTCACCCCAGTCACTCCCCCTTCTCCCCTCTCCCATCGGGCAATAGGCACAGAAATGTGAACACGCACACCTCCAGATTCAGGGATAGTTTCTCCCCAGCTATTATCTGGCAACTGAACCATCTGTTCACCAATTAGAGTACGGTCCTGGCCTCTCATCTATCTCATTTGAGACATTCTGATTATCTTTAATCAGACTTTACTGGATTTTATCTTGCACTAAACATTATTCCCTTTATCCAATATCTGTACACCACGGACAGCTTGATTGTACTTAATCATGTATAGTCTTTTCATTATAGCACATGACAAAAAAGACTTTTCACTGCAGCTCGTAACAATAATAAACTAGACACGAGACATCCCTGTACAAGTGGCAATAAACTAAACTAACCACACTGACAGCATTGAGGTCAGGATCAAAGCCCAGTCTCATCATCGTGAGGCAGCCGTCCCACCTGCTGCACCACTGTCCCACACTCATGAAGCATCAGAAAGATTTAGCATAGATGCAGCAAAGAGTTATTAAAATGGGAGTCGTAGATGAGGGATGTTAACAATGCGAAACGACTGGATGTGTAGGAATGAACTGCAGATGCTGGTTTAAACCAAAGATCGACACAAAAAACTGGAGTAACTCAGCGGGACAGGCGGCATCTCTGGAGAGATGGAATGGGTGACGTTTTGGGGCAAGAACCTTCACTGGAAATGCGAGAGGTGACTTGATGGCGATAATCAGAATAACTCAGGTTTTGATGGATTTAAAGGAGAAACGACACGCTAGAAAGATGGGTAGCACATTTTAAGGTGATTGATGAAAGAAGATGGGTAAAATGGGAAAATTACTTTTTAAAACAGTGAATTGTTCAATAGTTTAATAGTCCTTTATTGCCAAGTGTACTCTACGGTACAATTAAATGTTTTGCTATGGAATAACTAATGAATGGATGATTAAACAGTATATTTGAAAAGGGAGTTTTAACATTACTAGATTAGCAAATATTTGCTGAGCTATAGTACAGAGTGTGAGAGGGGGTGGGTGGAAGGTTAGGAATAATTGGATAACTTGCCAAGGATCAGGTACAGGTACATTTGGAAAGAAAGCATACATCAATGCTATTTCACATGTACAATTTAGAATGAAAAAAAATACCATTATGCTTCCTACTCAGTAAGATGTTTCCACTCAGGATGTTTCCACTAGTGAGAGAATCTAGGACTAGAGGTCAAAGCCTCAGAATTAAAGGACGTTCTTTTAGGAAGGAGATTAGGAGGAATTTCTTTAGTCAGAGGGTGGTGAATCTGTGGAATTCTTTGCCACAGAGAGCTGTAGAGGCCAAGTCAGTGGATATTTTTAAGGCAGAGATACAGTGTGGCAATAACTTGACTTGACAGAGTTTTGATTAGTACAGTTATGGGGAGAAGGCAGGAGAATAGCGTTGGGATGGAGAGATAGATCAGCCATGATTGAATGGCGGAGTAGACTTGATGGGCTGAATGGCCTAATTCTACTCCTATCACTTACGACCTTATGACTTAAGGTACAGCCCTGAAAATCTCAGGTTTTGTGGCATGTTCCACCATTAATTGGGCAGGCTGCAGTTGGACAATGTTCTTGTAAAGCGCTGAACACTGCACTTGAGTTTGCATAATGTCATGCGGTCTACATCGCAAACAAACATGGTCCTTTGTGTCTGAGAACACGTGTCCCGGGGAGGACTCCTGCCGTTCAGGATCTCCTGCAGCCTTGGCCAATATCCACATAGCATCCGGCACACACTTAAAAAAGGTGTCTGGTGTGTTGGAAGGAGAAAATAATGCCCACCTTGGACTCCAAGCAAAGCTCCGTGAAGGGCTCATAGCCTTCAGTTTAATTGGCAGCCCCATTGGAAAGTATCATTTTGACTCTGTTACCTGAAATGCAGATCTCTGCTGGTTCTCACAAACATGTACTGACTGGTATTGTAGAAAAGGTATCATTTGGATCAGGGAAGGCACTTTTGATCCAGGTATTAGAGTCATAGTGTGATACAGTGTGGCAACAGGCCCTTCTGCCCAACTTGCCCACACCGGCCAACATGTCCCAGCTCCACTTGTCCCACCAGCCTGCGCTTGGTCCATATCCCTCCAAACTTGTCCTATCCATGTACCTATCTAACTGTTTTTTAAACATTGGGATAGTCCCAGCCTCAACCACCTCCTCTGGCAGCTTGTTCCATACACCCATCACCCTTTGTGTGGAAACGTTACCCCTCAGATTCCTATTAAATCTTTTCCCCTTCACCTTGAACCTATGTCCTCAGGTCCTCGATTCCCCTACTCTGGGCAAGAGATTCTGTGCATCCACCCGATTTATTCCTCTCATGATCTTATAGACCTCTGTAAGATAATTCCTCATCCTCCTGCGCTCCAAGGAATAGAGACCCAGCCTACTCAACCTCTCCCTATAGCTCAGACCCTCTAGTCCAGGCAACATCCTCGCTAATCTTGTCGGAACCCTTTCAAGCTTGAGCAGTAGCGGACTGGGTCTAAAAATATTGGTTGCCAGGAGACAAATGGGGCCCACTTCATCAGGGGCCCACTTGATATAGGGGGCCCACTTGATATAGGGGCCCACTTGCCATCGGGCAAGCTGACACCCTGGCCAATCCGCCACTGAGCTTGACAATATCTTTCCCATAACATGGAAAGGATCTGAAGGATCAGGGAAGATTCTTCTGATCCAGGTATTCTGAAGGAGCACATATGATGGTTTAGATCAAAGACCACCTGACCTGTTCATGGACTCATGATCAAGCCTATCTGATAGATCATTTGGCAGGTTGGCAAGAAATAAAAGTTGTGCTAAGTACACTACCTTCTGGATTTTCAGTACTTAATTTCTTTTCTCAGTTAATGAGTATTTTGTGACAATTTTTTTAACAAAAAAATGTAATGGTATTAAGCAAGTCAATTTTGAGATTAACAGCAAATGCAGTCAACAAGATCTCAAGTTTTAAAAATAATTGTTCTCATACTTTTAACATTAAGATATTGATTAGGAAAATATCATGTTTAATTTCTTGTTTACAACATAATGTAATAAGATATATGTGAAGTATTAATGTAATTTACTGTACTGCTAATTTAAAAAAAAAATTAAAATTTTTTTTAAAATCTTGTTTATCTCGAGTTAGATGATCTGGGTTGAGTGCAAGAGGTAGAATTCACCTAATTTCTCCCAGTTTAGTGGAGCTTAAATCAGCCAGTGGAATACATATAATAAATCAGAATAAGAGTTGGTTTTGCTGTTGGTTGGTTTGAAGACTGGTTGACCAACTTGCTATTCAACAAAAACTTGACTGCTTTGCATTGAATCCATGTCAGGTTAACCCATGTCTTTGCATTACAGTTTTTGTGCCACTCATTTCTCTGTCTTCTGTGGCTGCTTCCCTGCTACCTATTTAAGCAGCTAGAAATATTCCCATGCCATTAGTCAAAAGAGATGTTGTGGAGGGCAAGGACAAGTTCCGCCAGGCGGTGGACAGTGTTGGTAGAGGAAAACCAATTAGCTGTTACCCATTTAAGCAGCTAGTAATATGCCCTTCTATCATTCAAGGGAGATTGCCAGCTGCTTAAGTAGGCAGCTGGGAACAACCACAGAAGAAGGAGAACAGTGGCAAACAATTTCCCAGCGCCCGCCAGGTGGGAACCCAGCGAACATTTCCTTGAAAGTGAAATACCTGAAGTGATGATATTCTAAGCCGAGAATAGCAAACTCATCCAAATGGATGTCAACTCGTTGCAACTCATCATAACAAACACATATTAACTAATCAGTCATAGTTACCATTTGGCCTTTCATGAAAAATGAATTACTTCAAATGGGGATGATAACTCAAAATAAAAGTGAAGGAAAATAATGGCAGAAATCAGTAGGTAGAGAGACTATAATACCCTTTAAAGACCAAAATGGACGTGTGCAACTGCAGGAAATGGGCGATGTCTTCAATGTATACTTTTCTTGTTTTTACCGTGGAGAAAGCCACGAAGATGAGGGAACATGGGAAGTTAATGGGGATATCTTGGGATAGTGCACTTTACTGTATAGGAGATGCTGGATGTCCTAAAACGTATGAAGGTGGATAAATCTCTGAGGTCTAATCAGGCATATCCAAAGAACACGGTGGGAAGATAGAGAATGCATTACAGGAGCCTGGCTGAAATATGTGCATTTTCATTAGCCCCAGGGTATACATTGGGAGATTAGTGGGTGGCTAATGTTATTCTCACTCTGACAATGGAGGAGGCCTTAAGGGACGACAGATGGCGCAATGGGCTAAGTGTTCGGCTGGCGACCGGAAGGTAGCCGGTTCGAATCCCGCTTGGAAGTGTATACTGTCGTTGTGTCCTTGGGGCAAGACACTCACCCATCTTTGCCTGTGCGTGAATGTAATGTAATTATGTGAAGCACTTTGGGGTCAATGCAAGTTGACTAAAAATGTGCTATATAAATATTATTATTATTATTATTATTATTAAGGCGGCATAGATAGGGCAAGGTTGGGCAGGCTGGGACTTCATTCTTTGTAGCTTAAGACTTTGAGATGTGCAAAATCATGAGGAGCACAAATAGGATGAATATACATTGTCTTTTTCTGCAGGTTTTCTGATAGTTGCTAGTTCTGACTATGGCAGAGGGGAGACACAGTTTATTTTAACAGAGGTGTAAGATCAGGAATGGGACGGATGGAGTCAGCTCAGAGTTTGACTGTGGGGAAAGGAGAAAGCTTGTGTCAGATTAACACCCAATTGTCAGGGGCAAAGAGGGTGGTTGAGGGTGTCCCACTGCAGGGGTAGGTACAGGAAGTATGTATCTCAGACTTTAGTGGAGGGATGAAGGTTGTGTTGTAGCGAGTGGATAGGGAGGAAACTCTTCTCTTCCTTCTGGAACGACAACCAGTACAATAAAGGCTGTAACCAGAAATACAAAATGGGGGCTCATACTCTCCTCCAAATAGATAAAATTATCTGCTCACTGCCTGATATCAGGTTGCTCAACAGCTTTCAGCAAATTTAGAAGGATGTAGTTTTGAAGTGGGTGAGTTCCTCTTTCAGATTTATACCTTGAATTATGATTGTCCTATAAAATGCTGAAGCTTCCAGGAAAATGGGATTAGACTGATCTAAAAGAACGTTAAAACTCAGACAGGTTCTATGCCCTACATTCTAAAAGATGTTTTATCTAACTTAAAGGAAAATCAAATTATAAATCAGATTCTCAAGCTTTTAGACCGGAATAAACAAATGATTTCCCCAATAGTTCCTTTATGAGAGTTTAGATAGTTTATGTATTTAGTTTGAAAAGCCATGCTCCCTTGCGGAATACCAGAGTTCTCAGCCCCAAAAGTCCATCCTGGGACTTTTCGCCATCTCCAACGGGATCCCACTACTGGCCACATCTTCCCATCTCCACCCCTTTCTGCTTTCAGCAGAGACCGTTCCTCCAAAACTCCCTGGTTAACTTGTCCTTTCACACCTAAATCCCCCCCCTCCCCAGGCACTTTCCTCTGCAACCGCAGGAGATGCAACACCTGTCCCTTTACCTCCCCCCTCGACTCCATTTCAGGATCTAAACAGTCTTTCCAGGTGAGGCAGAGGTTCACTTGCACCTCCTCCAACCTCATCTACTGTATCCGCTGTTCCAGGTGTCAACTTCTCTACATCAGCGAGACCCAAGCACAGGCTCGATGATCGTTTCGCTGAACACCTCCGCTCAGTCCGCCTTAACCTACCTGATCGCCCAGTGGCTCAACGCTTCAACTCCCCCTCCCATTCCCAATCTGACCTTTCTGTCCTGGGCCTCCTCCATTGTCAGAGTGAGGCCCAGCGTAAATTGGAGGAACAACACCTCATATTTCGCTTGGGTAGTTTACATCCTAGCGGTATAAACATTGACTTCTCTAACTTCAGATAGACCTTGCTTTCCCTCCCTCCATCCCCTCTCCCTTCCTAGTTCTCCCACTAGTCTTACTGTCTCTGACTACTTTCTTTCTTTGCCCCGCCCCCTCCTTTGACATCAGTCTGAAGAAGGGTCTCGACCCGAAATGTCACCTACGCCTTCTGCCTGCCTTCAGTGAGATGCTGCCTGACCCGCTGAGCTACTCCTGCATTTTGTGATTACCTGGGATTTACTTTTCTCTGGCATTCTTTTTGTGTAATGCAAAATTATGATCTATAAACATACGGCAAATTGTAGCCTCCTTCGCAATACCATTATAACATGAAGCATGCGCCACATGACTGAGTGGTGAGCACACAACAAAAGCTTTTCACTGTACCTCGGTACACGTGACAATAAACTAAACTCAAATACATCACGGACGTGGGAGGCAAGGTAGCAGCTTACCTAATGTGACCCACCAGTTCAATCAGCTTGTGGCTCAGGAAATAGGCAGTCAGTTCTGAGATGTGGCTGAGGACTGAGCAGATTCCAAAGAGTGTTATTGTTCCATTCAAGTCTTCCAAATGCCAGTAGAGGAATGTGAACACAAAGCCGTAACCAAAGCCCATGAACCAGGCTACAAATAGCACAGAGCCATACTGCACACTGCAAATCATTCTCAGCAGCCATTTATATTCAAATGTCTTTTTCCTTCTCTCCTTGGGGTGTTGTGCACAATTGTTAGCTTCAGAATTATCCAGCGAAGAACTCTGAGCCACTTGCTGAATTTCAATACTATCTTCTCTTTGGTTCTCTTCAGCTTTTAAATGACTGTAATCAAATCTGAATTGGGTTGACACAATCAACGCTATAGACATCAAGATGCCAAAAACAATAAATGTTATTCTGTAGTTCTTGTAATCCAAGATTTCGCAGCCCTCGCCTTGTATGAAAACGTTAATGTGAGTGTGATCAATTGAGATGCCTACTGCCAGCATGGTAATGCCCCATCCCAGGGAACCCCACATCCGCTGCAACCCATAGCGGTCTCTGTGTTTGCCAAGATATTGTAGGGTAACCGTGTCCACAATAGTGACTGCCGGGGCACTGAAGAACTCTCCTATGATAACAACCAACAAAATGAGCAGGAATATATTTTCAACTTCTCTCAAGTTATAAGTGATCTGCTTGTCCGCCTTCACTGTTGTGGCAGATGTGCTACTGGCTACAGTAGTGTGTAACGTGCCGTTTGGATTGGCTGTTGCTGTCAAATTGTCAGTATCTGGAACAGATCTTTCCTGCAAGTTCTGGGCAGGGTTTGCATTGAACAAGGGTAAAGAAAAACCGAGGTTCCCCAAATATCTGAAAGGCTGATTTGCTGAAATATCTCTCTTGTTGGAGTTGTTTTGAATGGACTGGTTTGTAGGTATAGCCGTGGATAATACCAAGGGAATCGTTGTATTTGGAGCCACTGTGGTCAGCACTGGCTTTCTCGATTCACATCTCATTGTGGCAGGTTTCACAAAACCAATTCCAAGGTTAAATACAATCCAACACATAACTGAAAAGAGAAGGACAATCTTCCCTTTCCTAAATCGATCCGCAATTACTCCCCAGAATGGCGCACTGCAGAATTCTATAAAATACCGTATTCCAACCAGGAGTCCATTTTGGCTGGCCAGCATGCCAAGCTGTTTGTAATATACTGGCAACAATGGGATTAATGATCCATAGCCAGAATAAAAGAAGAAGTAGAACACTTTGGAAACAAGAAGCTCATTACTAATTTTTACACAATGCTTCTCCAACCAATCTGGTTCATCTGCTTCTGTTGTCTCTGTTGCTAAGTGGGCAGGAGTAAGAGATGATTCATTTCTTGCTTCAGCCGATAGTGTGTTGAAAGGCTCGGCAAGAATATATTTCCTCTTCTGTTCCTCTTCATCGTCAGAAAGGATGGCAACTTTGTCTTCACTCGCCATTGTAAATGGGTGTGGTGCTCAGCTTCCTACACTGGCCTACAAGGAAGAAGAAAATATTGAGAATATGCTTGCATAAAAACAGTCCTAAATTTCACTTAACTTTCTTACTATTAGATTTAAGGAAAACCTGTTTTGTTCTCATAATGATGCAACTAAACAGAATAGAATAAATGACATAGGCGGCTCATTAAGTATCGAATTGACACAATGTAGGCCTTGCCTGGTGTTTTTTTCATTTTTATTTTCTATGTTATATAATTTTAGATGGAGCCAGCCTTATCTGTTGTCAAAGGGGAATATCATTCTTACCAAGACACAAAATGCTGGAGTAACTCAGCAGGACAGGCAGCATCTCTGGAGAGAAGGAATGGGTGATGTTTCGGGTTGAAACCCTTCTTCAAACTGTATGCTTCATGCTTCAGTCTGACAAAGGGTCTCGAACCGAAACGTCACCCAGCAACAGTTCCTTCCTACACATATAATTCATATCTAATATTTACCAGTAATTGTTGATGTTCCTCATTGAATGGTATTCTATCAAAGACTGTGCTTGGTATTTATTGAAATCCAGGAAATCAAAGTATTAATCTTAAATTGGAGGAGCGAATGATGTTGATTTTGCGAGGGGAGGGGGAGGAGAGGGGGGGGGGAGTGGGGGGGGAGGAGGGAGGGAAGGGGAGGGGGGAAGGAGGAGGGGGGGGAAGGGGGGAAGGAGGGGGGGGGAGAGTGGGGAAGGAGGGGGAAAAGGAGAGGGGGGAAAGGAGGAGGAGGGGGGGGAGGGGGGGGGATGAGGGGGGGGGAGGAGGGGGGGGGGGGGAGGGGGGGGGGGGGGGGGGGGGGGAGGGAGGGGGGGGGGGGGGGGGGGGGGGGGGGGGGGAGGGGGGGGGGGGGGGGGGGGGGAGGGGGGGGAGGGAGGGGGGGGGGGGAGGGGGGGGGGGGAGGGGGGGGGGGAAGGAGGGGGGGGGGGGGGGGGGGGGGGGGGGGGGGGGGGGGAGGGGGGGGAAGGGGAGGGGGAGGGAGGGGGGGGGGGGGAAGGGGGGGGGGGGGGAGGGGGAGTGGAGGGGGGGGGGAGGGGGGGGAGAGGGGAGGGGGGAAGGGGAGGGGGGGGAGGGGGGGGGGGGGGGGGGGGGGGGGGGGGGGGGGGGGAGGGGGGGGGGGGGGGGGGGGGAGGGGGGGGGGGAAGGGGGGGGAAGGGGAGAGGGAACAGGAGGGGAAAGAGAGAGAGAGGGCACAGACACACACACACACACACACACACACACACACACACACAGGGAGAGTGATATGCACATTAAAAATGTTGGATTTGTTTTAGATAAGGAGTGAAGGCAGGACAAGATTATTTTCAGTGAAGGAAACGTTCCTGATTACAGAGAGATCACTTGCTGTAACATGTCACCCAGCAGCATCCACCAGCAGCTAAACATACCCCGTTTAGTAGCGATGATGATTTGTGCCATGTCTGAGCAACAAGGGACACAAAGCATCAGTAGACTTGCTGAAGTGTGCCAGGCAAGAAGGTGTCTCCATAACCAATAGTACTTAGGAGTTGCTGCACTGTAAAGACTGAAAAGTAATTGTGGGCGAATTAAATTTCAACTCACATCCAGAAATAAATGGGGGAAAAAAGTACAGTAAAAGTGATATTTTTCAAATGGCCATTAGAACCTACAGGGAAAGAAATGCATAATTTTTTATTGATATCTCTCCGTCACAGAAGTTAATAGTTAATGTGATTAAAGGGGCACTGTGACAGAAATAGACATCACTTTCTGAGGGAGATTATGCAGAAAATTCACATTAAAGAGCCATATTATTTGGTTTAACAATTCCACGTCATTCTTTTGATGGAAGTTAGCAAAGAATGAAGGAATTCATTTTTTTTTAAATCCAAATGCCACAAATCTAAAATAAAAGTAGAAAATGCTTGAAATACTCAGCAGGTCAGGCCACATCTGTGGGAAAAGAGATTGGCTTTTCAGGTTTGAGAACTGGAAAGGAAACAAAAGATGCTTGGAATTCACATTCTGACCAGTTTCAGTCAAACATGAAAGAATGGATCAACTGGGCTTATATTCACTGGAATTTCGAAAGATGGGAGGGGATCTTATAGAAACATATAAAATTTGGGATTAGACAGGCTAGATGCAGGAAAAATGTTCCCGATGTTGGGGGAGCCCAGAGCTAGGGGTCACAGTTTAAGAATAAGGGATAGGCCATTTAGGACAAGATAAGGAAGAGTTGTGAATCTGTGGAATTCTCTGCTACAGAAGGCAGTGATTCACTGGATGTTTTCAAGAGAGAGTTAGATATAGTTCTTAGGGCTAATGGAATCAAGGGATATGGGGGGAAAACAGGAACGGGGTACTGATTGTGGATGATCAGCCATGATCATATTGAATGGTGGTGCTGGCTCGAAGGGCCGAATGGCCTACTCCTGCACCTATTTTCTATGTTTCTATTCAAAAATTTGAACTGGAATGTTTGGGAGGTTTGATTGTGAAATTGAAGTTAAGGTGTAGAAGGTACAGGATAAGAGATTGCTTCGCTTCTATGTCATGATATGGTTAACTTTAATAACTGAAATTGCTCTTTCATTTAAGAGGCTTTGGAATCATTGACCAAATTGATTGAACAGAATCAACAGAGCGACAATATTTATCAGGATTGGCAAGAGCAGTTGGGTTTAATTTTAGAAAGATGAGACTGTGAGGGAAGTCTCATAGAGGTATATAAAAGCATCTGTGGTAGGTAGGATGAGACCGAATAGTTTGAAATAAACTGTTTAGTTGGAAAAGCAGTCAAGAATAAATTGTTGATTTGTAAAAGACCAAAAGCAGCACAAGGAAAATGTGGTGTTAAAAATGTGAGTGGATAGGATTTGATGTGTTCCATAGAGAATCCTTCCCCCCTCACACTATGTCTTCTTGTTCTCGATTCCCCTACTCTGGACAAAAGACTGTGCATTTACCCGAGCTATTCCTCTCATGCCTTATTTTAAGGGATTGCTATGCACGATACGACTTTGAATTGAACCACTGGTGTAATAAGATTAATAGCTAAGTTGTGCTTGCTTCCAGAAGGCAAAAGTGAAGATGGAAGAGTAGATAAAGAATTGTGATTACAGATGTACATGCATGTACACCTCTATAAGATCACCCCTCATCTTCCTGCGCTCCAAGGAATAGAGTCCTAGCTTGCTCAACATCTCCCTATAGCTCAGGCCCTTGAGTCCTGGCATCATCCTCATAAATCTTCTCAGTACCCTTTCCAGCTTGACTACATCTTTCCTATAGCATGGTGACCAGAACTGAGCACAATACTCTAAATGTGGCCTCACCGATGTCTTAGACAACTGTAACATGACCTCCCAACTGCTATACTCAATACTCTGAATGATGAAGACCAATGTGGCAAAAGCCTTTTTGAACACCCTATCTACCTGTGACATCACCTTCAAGGAACTCTGTTCCCACACTCCTAAATCCCTCTGATCTACAACACTCCCAAGAGCCCTGATATTCACTCTGTAGGTCCAGCCCTTGGTAAACTGCCCAAAATGCAACACCTCGTACTTCTCTGTATTAAATTCCATCAACCATTCCTCAGTCCACCTGCCCACCGATCAAGATCCTGCTGCAATTTTTCACAACCATTTTCACTCACTACAATACCACCCACTTTTATGTCATCGGCCAATTTGCTAATCATGCCATGTACGTTCTCATCCAAATCATTGATGTGGATGACAGACAGCAATGGGCCCAGCACCAAACCTTGATGTACACCACAAGTCACAGGCATCCAGTCTGCAAAGCAAACTTCCACCATCATCCTCTGTTTCCTTCCATGAATCTAATTTTCTATCCAGTCAGCTATCTCTCCCTGGGTCCCATGTGATCTAACCTTCAAGAGTAGCCTACCATGCAGAGCCTTAACAAATGCCTTACTGAAATCCATATATAGGTCTACAAGCTCTGCCCTCATCGACCTTTCCAGTCACATCTTCAGAAAACTCAATCAGATTTGTGACACATGATCTCTCACAAACAGAATCATGCTGACTAATCAGTCTTGTCCACCAAAATACATGTATATATTATCCCTCAGAATACTCTCCAGTAACTTTCCAACACAGACGTTAGGCTTACTGGCCTGTAGTTCCCAGGCTTTTCCCTACAGCCCTTCTTAAATAGAGGCACAACATTTGCTAATCCCCAGTCTTCTGGCACCTCTCCCGTGTCTAATGATGACTCAATGATTCCTCATTGCCACATGTACCTAAGGTGCAGTGAAATTCTTTGTTTTTGCTGAATCCAGTAACAACATACAGCAAACTTTACCTAGGCAGTACACAAAGTTGCTCCAAGTTTCTGGCGCCGACAAAGATTCTAAAGTTCTTAGGACAGTCTTACCCTCTTGCAACAGCGAACATGGTCCCCCGGGATCCCTCTTCTTCTCGGCCCCCCCACCCCCGCCAAGTCCCTCTTTGTTCTAGACGGCCCACCCGTCCTTCAGCTCCCACAGCATATCCAGGGAGCCGTCTGCCGCCACGCGCCACATGTCTGGGAGGTTTGTCTACCTTCATACCCGTCAGGACCTTGAATAACTCCTGGACCATAACAGTGACTGCCCTAAAGACACTTCCATTTAACTGCCCCGCAAGATCCCCAGTCCTTGTCTTTCTCCACGGTAAAAACCGAGAAGAAATACTCATTTTGGGCCTTGCCCATTACCCGTGGCTCCACACAGAGTTGACCACGTTGATGCTTGAGGGGTCCCACTCTCTGATTCACGGTGGGTTCTATTCTCTCTCAGAGAATGCGATAATGTTCCATGGCTCCAATGTGCAAGAATATTTCATTCCCAGCACAATCAAACTCAATGTTTAATCCAGCAGAGAATGAACACAATTAATAAAAAGTTAACACATCTTAAAGGAAAGTATTAAAAGATGACCATTCATGCTATGTCATGGTCAGAGTTTCTCTTCGAGCAGGGCTGAGCTATTTACAGCGTAACTTTCTCAAGAATCTGACCCCATTTCCAATAAAAATGTGTGGCACGTAGACAGACAACACTATCTTGCCAGTTATTTTGATACATTTCCTCTGTGCTAAATAAATTTCCTGTGAGTGCTGAACTGTTAATCAAGAATGGCAAACCAATAATATGTTGAGCATTTGACATTAAACACCGATATCTTTGTGTCCAAATTCCTGTCTCTATATACAAGCCTTTTTCTCCTCGCTGAGTCATAGCACACATGATGAGAGATGAGAGAAAGAGTTTTGTGGCAAATGTGAATGTAAAATCTACACAGGCTATCGCTCTGGCCTGCCCTAGATACACTGAGCAAAGAATGTTGCGATCCCACACTTAACAGAACAATGGGAACAAGAGTACCAGTGTGTTGCAGACCAGAGCAACAAATCTAAGCCCCAACAATCCTATTCCAAAATAGATGCCCATGTTGCTGCAGAATCTGCATATCTTTGGACAATTAAATAATGGCAAGGAAACAGTCATGCACAACTATAAGGGAGATACAATGAACGAATAATAACATTTCATTGGGGTAATATTCAGCCCTCAAACATGGCTGCCGGGTCGTAATCAGCTTTTAGCTCACAATCTTTATTTCTGAAATTTATGTAAGAGCAGCTAATGCCAAAGTGTCCTGAATACAAGCGAATGAAACTGCGTAAGTGTTGACAGCAATCCCCAGTGAAAAAGGCTCTCATCCAGCAATGTCACCCATTCCTTCTTTCCAGAGATGCTGCCTGTCCTGCTGAGTTATGTCTATAGTCCGCAACGAAGGATGACCCAAAAGACAGTGAAGAATGACAGTAAGGTGTCTCAGTGTTCAGTAACATGGCACTGGAAAACGAGGTGCAGGAAATGTCATGCATGCGAGGGAACCACTACCAAGGCAGTGGAACAGATAGTTCGGAGTCAATGTCAGAGTCAAATTCTGAGGATCTGGGTTTCAAGGCATAAAATATTGAATGCGTCGGAAGGAACTGTGTAGATGCTGGTTTATACCGAAGAGAGACACAAAATGCTGGAGTAACTCAGCGGGACAGGCAGCATCTCTGGGTAGAAGGAATGGGTGACCCTTCTTCACACTGTCTAACTTTTAACGTCATCACTGTTGTGGTCGCGATTTGTGTAAACATCTTCCAAACTCCATAACCTATCGACCAATACTGCGCAATGCTCCCGCACTCCGGCACCCGTGACAACATCAGGACTGTTGCCCAGCGGGTTCACTTTGCCCCTGCACCTGCATCTAACCACAAACGCACATTGGGTCTAATAGGGTAGTTTATACCCCAGTAGTATGAACATTGACTTCTCTAACTTCAGATAGCCCTTGCTTTCTCTCCCCATCCCCTCCCGCTTCCCATTTCTCCCACTAGACTTACTGTCTCCGCCTACATTCTATCTTTGTCCCGCCCCCTCGCCTGACATCAGTCTGAAGAAGGGTCTCGACCCGAAACGTCGCCATTCCTTCTCTGCAGAGATGCTGCCTCACCCGCTGAGTTACTCCAGCATTTTGTGTCTACATTGGGTCTAATCATGTTGGTTATGGCTGGTGTTTCCGCAGGGAATTGAGGAAGGTCAACTTACTTCCCCACAAGTAAGTCCTGGACTTATGAGGGACCCACTGTAGAGCTGGGGCATGTTGACTGGCAGATGCCGGTACATCCTTGGAGCACACGAGGATGAGGGGCGATCTTATAGAGGTGTATAAGATCATGAGAGGAAGGGATCGGGTAGATGCACAGAGTCTTTTGCACAGAGTAGTTAATCAAGGACCAGAGGACATAGGTTTAAGGTGAAGGGGGAAGATTTAATAGGAATCTGAGTGGTATCTTTTTCATACAAAGGGCGGTAGCTGCTTGGAACAAGCTGCCAGAGGAGGTAGTTGTGGCAGGGACTATCCTAACATTTAAGAAGCAGTTAGACAGGTACATGGATGGGACATGTTTTGAGGGATATGGACCAAACACAGGCAGGTGGGACTAATGTTGCTGGGACATGTTGGCTGATGTGGGCAAGTTAGGCTGCAGGGCAAGTTCCCACACTGTATCACTGGATGACTCTCTGCCACCCTGGTCCACTGCTGAACTTCACGAGGTTCAACAGCAGTTGGACTTGTCACATTACAATGGAAAGTCCATTTTCCCCAATCCAGTGCTGCTCATACGCAGTACGGAATTGGAACCCAGCAAATATCTCCACATTTGGCCTGGAGATCTCATATTTCCTAGAAGGCAAAATGGCCTTTCTTAAAAAGAAAACTTTCAATGTGTTTTTAATTTGTTAATAGATTTTAAACTATTTAAAAAATGATTAATGGAAACATTAGTAGTTTATAAATGTCTCTGGATATCTGCCATCTATTGACTTACTAAAAATGAGGACACAGCACACAGGAGAATTGGTCAGTCCTACCTCATCTAGCTTCATTTAATGCAACGTATACATGTCTGAAATGTAAATGGACAGTGCAGCTTTGTATTCTCTACTGCCGCATCACTTCCTCCTCACATACAGCCTTTAACAATAGATTTGCCGATAATTGCTAGGGTCCCAAACAGATAAATATGCTTTTTCAAAATGTCACAAAGGCAAATCATCTGACCGTCAACTTAATAATTAAAAAAATTGTTTTTAAACGGATGTATTTCACATAATTGCAGCATTTCATATTGAATAGGCTTTTTGACATGCAATCCTATTTGTAATATCATTATATCTGGGAGAGCAATAGAACAGACAAACCTTAAGTGGATTAAACAATGCTATTGCAAATGAAATAGAATTGAAATAAAAGTCTTCTACCAAATAAGTACTTATCTTCTAAAATGACGGCAGTGGTGTACAGTAATCATTGAATTTAAAGTGTTTTGGTAGGCCAAGAAACAGGAGCACATATATTTACATAAATCATGACCTCACTGTGGCTGTTACTGTCAGTTCATATCAAACTTGTTTGTTCATGATCACTTCCTGCATTACCAGCCGCTTGCTCTCTCTTCACATGCTATGTAGGAAAGACATATGCTGCACAGGTACTTTAACCAGTAAAACATCAAAGTCATCGCAAAGCACGAGAGGCGTCTCTCTGCTTTGGCTGACCCTTGGTTACAAGGTTTTATGTACTTGACAGAAATAAAACCTGCTTCTAAACAAAAAAGGAATACGTCACCACAGACTTGCAATGGATTAAAAAAAAAACTCTGAGAATACTTTTTTCAGGAAAATTGAGTCTATTCCAGTCAATGTCATTAAGATTAAGATTTAAGAGTTAAAAAAAAAAACTGGAGCAGTTTAAAAAGCATAACAATGTTGGCACCTTCTTCCCACATAATCCTCATTTAAACAATGAAAAAAAAAGACACCTGCTAATTTCTAAATAGGAGGTCTTGTTTGCTTTAACGATTGTAAACCTAACACACAGACCAAGGAAAAGCTTAACAAGATGTGGAATGCACCACACCCTTGAATGACATCAGGCAGTTCTCTTATAGTGACATCATGAATGGAGAGCCCAGTCCACTTCTATAACGTTCTTCTAGAAACATGGAAACATAGAAAATAGGTGCAAGCGTAGGTCATTCGGACCTTTGAGCCAGCACCGCCATTCAATATGATCATGGCTTATCATCCAAAATCAGTACCCCGTTCCTGTTTTCTCCCCATATCCCTTGATCCCTTTAGCCCCAAGAGTTAATCTAACTCTCTCTGAAAACATCCAGTGAAGTCTGAAGAAGGGTTTCGGCCCGAAACGTTGCCTATTTCCTTCGCTCCATAGATGCTGCTGCACCCGCTGAGTTTCTCCAGCTTTTTTGTGTACCTTCGATTCTCCAGCATCTGCAGTTCCTTCTTAAACACAGTGAATTAGCTTTCTGTGGCAGAGAATTCCACCGATTCACAACTCTCTGGTTGAAGCAGTTTTTCCTCAGCTCAGTCCTAAATGGCCTACCCTTTATTCTTAAAATGTGACCCCTGGTTCTGAACTCCCCCAACATTGGGAACATTTTTCCTAGATCTAGCCTGTCCAATCCTTTAAGAATTTTACATGTTTCTATAAGATTCCCTCTCATCCTAAATTCCAGTGAATACAAGCCAGGTCGACCCATTCTTTCATCATATGTCAGTCCCGCCATCCCGGGAATTAACCTGGTGAACCTACGCTGCTATGTTTCTATGACCACGTGGGTTTCCCTGAGGGTCCTCCGTCTTCCTCCCATGTCCCAAAACATGTGGGTTTGTAAGCTAATTGGTCCCTGTAAATTACCTCTAGTGTGTAGGGAGTGGTTGCAAAAGCTGGATAACATAGAACTATTGTGAATACATAATCGATTGTCAGTGTGGACTCGGTGGGCTGAAGGACCTGTTTCCATGCTGTTTCTCTAAACTTTCAGTTAATAAAGGTTCTCCTTTTATTATTCTTAAGCCAGTTATTAAAGGTTCTTCGTTATAAATGAAACCAAGAATATATCTATCTGGCAAAATAACGTTGTCAAGTATGCACCTAAATTCCTGGAACTTAGATTTCCAAAAATACTGATTATACTGTACTCCTTTTTGCTCTAATTTGGAAATAGAAAAATACTATAAATGTCATAATCAAAAAATGGTATTTCCACTGAGACTTTGTCGAAGCTCTATGGAGGTCAACTTGATTTATGAGAGAGGTATTTCAGTCTTGGCAATTCTTAATGATGATGGTACGACAGTGGAACTTAAGAATACCTTGAAGGTAGACACAAAATGCTGGAGTAACTTCAGTCTGAAGAAGGGTCTCGACCCGAAACGTCACCCATTCCTTCCCTCCAGAGATGCTGCCTGTCCTGTTGGTTACTCCAGCATTTTGTGTCTACCTTTGATTTAAATCACAAAATGTGAAAGAAATCTATTTGATCCTATCTCCACATAAATCACCAGTAGCTTTGATGAAAGATTTCCTTGCAAAGTGGACAGAAACATTATTTAGTTTAGCCGTGCTGAACTTTCTACCTTCTTGTTGACCCTCGGACTATCCTCGATCGAACTTTGCTGGCTTTACCTTTATGAGATGATGATTCCAGGGACTTTAACTTGCACTAAACATTATTCCCTTATCATGTATCTAAAGACTCCGAGACCTAAAGGCTCAAACAAAACTGATTCCTGGGATGTCAGGACTGTCTTATGAAGAAAGACTGGATAGACTGTGTTTATACTCTCTAGAATTTAGGAGATTGAGAGGGGATCTTATAGAAACTTACAAAATTCTTAAGGGGTTGGACAGGCTAGATGCAGGAAGATTGTTCCCGATGTTAGGGAAGTCCAGGACAAGGGGTCACAGCTTAAGGATAAGGGGGAAATCCTTTAAAACCGAGATGAGAAGAACCTTTTTCACACAGAGAGTGGTGAATCTCTGGAACTCTGCCACAGAGGGTAGTTGAGGCCAGTTCATTGGCTATATTTAAGAGGGAGTTAGATGTGGCCCTTGTGGCTAAGGGGATCAGGGGTATAGAGAGAAGGATACTGAGTTGGATGATCAGCCATGATCATATTGAATGGCGGTGCAGGCTCGAAGGGCCGAATGGCCTACTCCTGCACCTAATTTCTATGTTTCTATGTTTCTAAAACTGCTGGTCTACAGAGCCATTGTCCTCTCCACCCTGTTGTATGGAGCCGAGTCATGGACCACCTACAGCAGGCACCTGAGAGCCCTGGAACAATACCATTAAAGATCCTTATGAAAGATTCTGAGGATCAGCATGGGAGGACAAACGCACCAACATCAGCGATTTGGAGGAAGCCAACATGATTGACTGGGCATTATAGACTGGGCACCCTGCATTAGTATAAGGAAAATGCTGGAAGCCAATACGGCACCAACTTCGATGGACTGGCCATGTCTTCCGCATGTCCAACACACGTCTCCCTGAACAAACCTTGTACTCTGAATTGAAGGAAGGTCGGCAATTCCCCGGCGGGCCAAAGAAACGCTTCAAGGACAACATCAAGAACAGTTTGAATAAATTCCACATCACATCGACCAGCTGGGAGCACATTGCACTGGACAGGCGCTCCTGGAGGAAATCCATGCAGGAAGGAGCTGCACTTCACAAAATGGAACAACGCCGTGTCGCAGAGTCTATGCGACAGCACCGTAAGGAGAGAGAGAAGGGAGCTCGACGACTACCAACCACCGCCAGACTCCACTGCCCACATTGCACCAAGGTGTGTGGATCACAGATCGGCCTCTACAGACATCTGCAGATCCACAAGTAGACAACCCTATGGAGAGGAGAGGACAGTCATACTCGTTTCGAGTGACCGCCGATGATGATGATGAATCTATACACTGTAAAATGGCTCAATTATAATCATGTATTGTCTTTCTGCTGACTGGATAGCATGCAACAAAAGCTTTTCACCATACCTCTGCACACATGACAATGAACTAAACTATTTGCTCAGGTAACGTGGAATGGTGAAATATGTGACACACCACAGAATCACAGACTCTGTACTGACTCAATGTATAAGCAATTCAATCAGTTCCACTCGCCTACCCACTCACTGCTGCCCAGCAAATTGATTCCTTTCAGATGCTAGTCCAGCTCCTTTTGAATGTTACAATTGAAATCTGGTTCCATTACTACCCCTGACAATCCATTCCAAAACCTAACCACTCACTGTGTCAGAAAAATCATTTCCCCCAAGTCATTCTTGGTGCCTTTGATAATCATCTTCACAGTCCCAGGGTTGCCAACTTTCTCACTCCCAAATAAGGGACAAAAGGTCAAAATAAGGGACAAATTCCCGACAGCAATTCGTTGACCAACTTGGCCGTGGCTGGGTGAATGATGAGTTGGCCCAGGTGCTGGGCTGCACACAAAGCCCAGCCGGTGGGCCAGCTGAGGGGCTTTGGCCCGCGCGACATCGCACGCAAAGTCCAGCACCCCATCCGACTCACGAACCGATGATCGGCCATGAGAAGAAGGGGTGGCGGAGTCGGCAGAAAGCGAAGGTCCGAAGTTCGACAGCTAGCCGGGTTGCCGACCGACGCTGCTGCGAGGCGCTGCTGCTGCACTCCTTGGGCTGCATTACGTCGGGACGGGTGAGGTGGGGCTGGACGCGGCGCTCCGACCCGACAGTCCACTTCGACCCAAGTAGTAGCATTCAAATACGGGACAAGGGCAGTCCCGTATGGGACAAACCAATTTAGCCCAATATACGGGAAGTATATTACGCTAATACGGGACAGTTGGCAACCTACTTTGCCCTTAGTTTGCAGTCCCACTGCCAATACATAGTGTTTCTTCAATCTATTTTGCCTATACTCTTCTTGATTTTAATTACATGTATTAGATCTTCACATAATCTGGTCAAATAATTAAAAAAAACTTGATCTTCTTCATTCTACCTAAATTTCCTTGTCGCTGAAATCATGTCAGCACATCTCATCAGCATCCTCTCTTAAGTCTTTACGTTTCCCAAATTATGGTAGCAAAAGCTGCACACAAATACTCCAGTTGTGACTGATCTAATGTTTCATAAAGGTTCATCATGACTTCCTTCACTTTTCATTCAATGTCTCTATTTATAAAGTTCATGATCCCGTTTCCATTTTTAATTGCTTTCTCAACATGGCCCGCAGCCACTTTCAGTAAACTATGCTCATATACTCCAATTTAGAATTATGTCACTGAACAAAAAATGATGAAAACACCCGGCAGGTTAGACATTAACCGTGCAAAGAAAAACAGAGGGAACATTAAAAGCTGCAGATTCTTGTCTGATCTCTTTCCCGATAGAAGCCGATGTTGAGCTTTTCAGCATTACAGCATGTGCGTATTTTAAATTACATTTAGAGTTGTGGCAGCTTCTTATTCTTTTTACCAAAACTCTCCTTGCCTATTGCATTCGGTTTAAAAGTTAATTGAACCTTCAAGTTTTGTGTCAACTATAAATTTGGAAGTTGTATCAAAATCCAGATTATTATGATATATGAAGAATCCTAATTCTGACCTATAGAGTTTTGTCCAGATCATTAATATGAAATAAGAAAAATTCTGATTATGACCTCCTGTACGGTTGCCTCTAGTCTACAACACAATTTTTCACTGCTATTCCTTTAAATGCTGCAGGTGATCCCTGCATTATGGAGTTATGTTCCCAGAAAACGGTGCCACTCATGAATTTCCTTAACACAACACTGCACCTGCATGTGAGTCATGAAGAGCGATTAAAAATAAAATCCATTTTGTATTTATTTACTTGTTTTCCAGGTAAATTTTGTGGGAGCAAATTACATTTGGTTTTAGGTTTTAGTTTCAGAGATACAGTGCAGGAACAGGTCCTTCGACCCACTGAGTCCACGCCAACCAGCGATCACCTGTAGTCCTAGTCCATAGACCAGGGACAATTTACAGAAGCCAAATAACCTACAAACTTGCACGGTCTTTGGATTGTGGGAGGAAACCGGAATTATTCGGAGAAAACCCACGCGATCACTGGAAGAACGTATTAACATTGTACACCCATGGTCAGGATCGAACACGGGTCTACGGCGCCGAAAGGCGACAGCCACTGTGCCGCACTTACCCATATCTCACATTTTTGGATAGTGATTTGTGAATTCTGCAAGGGTAAGTTTCAATTTATCAAATGACTATAACTTGGGGGTCACCAGTACTTGGTCAATATTTTTTCTATGCTTCGAGAGCACATTTTGTTTCTTGGCCTTTCCGATGACAAGTTTAACTGCTTGTTTTAAGAAAGTAGAGAGAAAAAACTGAGAATTATAGACTGGGCACCCTGCATCAGTATAAGGAAAATGCCGCCATTTATTACTAAACAAGCAATAACAGGACACTTGGAAAATAATAATTTAATAGGGTAGTGCCTAGCGCTGGCAACATCCTTGCATTGTATACACATGCATAACCAAAAGGCCTCTAATTTTTCACAACCACCTGCAAACTTGGAAAAATTGGGTTTTTGATGTCAGGGGAGTGGGCGGGACAAAAATAAAACATAGTCAGAGACAGTAAGACTAGTGGGGGAACGGGGAAGGAATAGAGAGGGAAAGCAGGGGATATCTGAAGTTAGAGATGTAAATGTTCATACCGCTGGGGTGTAAACTACCCAAGCGAAATATTAGGTGCTGTTCCTCCACTTTGTGCTGGAAGGTCAGATTGGGAATGGGAGGGGAGTTGAAGTGCTGAGCCACTGGGAGATCTGGTAGGTTAAGATGGACTGAGCGGAGGTGTTCAGCGAAACGATCACCAAGCCTGCGCTTGGTTTCACCGATGTAGAGAAGCTGACACCTGGAACAGCGGATACAGTAGATGATGTTGGAGGAGGTGCAAGTGAACCTCTGACTCACCTGGAAAAACTGATTGGGTCCTTGGATGGAGTCGAGGGGGGAGGTAAACGGGCAGGTGTTGCATCTCCTGTGGTTGCAGGGAAAAGTACCTGGGGAAGGAGTGGTTCGGGTGGGAAGGGACGAGTTGACCAGGGTGTTTTGAAGGCAACGGTCTCTGCGGAAAGCAGAAAGGAGTGGAGATGGGAGGATATGTCCGGTAGTGGGATCCTGTATGATAGAAATGATTTATTTTGTTATGGAGCAGACATTACTCAAACTGGTTTTACGGGTTCTATGGGTTACAGTATAGTTTGCCTTCACATTTAATTTGCTGCGCCATGAATACATCATGTTAAGTGGCTGTGACATGGTATGGTGCCTGGTAAACATAATCAAATCATTGGATCAGGTAACGTGATATAAATCTGTGATATTTGGAAATCTGGGAAAATAAATAAAATGAACAGGTCAAATAAGAACCAAATATACACAATAGAAATTTGTTTTATTCTCTTTCACATGCCTAATACCTGTTTGTGTTGTTTAGGTTTTGCATATTCTTCAGAATATATTTAAACCACTGGAACCCTCAATTAAGAAGGCAAAGATTCAGACATATGATTATGGGTCTGTGGAATCATGGGGAAAAGACCAGACTGTAAATCGGTATTAGTAGAGGCTGCGACCTCTTCAGAAATGTCAGCCGCTCCAGACATATTTATCTTAAAAAACTTTGGCATTTTGCGTGAATAAAAATGTATTCCAGATTGTGCCTATTTCAGAGGAGTGTTTCTAATAATTTAGTCTCTTGTAATTCCATATTCCATATGTAATTTAATATTGCTAGATATAATATACTTTATAATGTCTTTCATGACCTCCAAAAAAGTAAAAGTACTTTTAAATTGTAACGACTGTTTAATGTGGCAGCTGATTTGTTACAAAAGTGAATGAGACAACGACTTAATAAACTACCTTTGCGATTGACAAAGGATAAATACTTGCCACCAATGGTGAAGTGTGCGGCAGGAGGCAGAGAATGGTAGCACTCTGACCCAAAATGTAGGGGAGAGAGAAGAAAAAGAAAATAAACAGAGAATAAGAGATGGTGCGTTTCTTAAATGTGTATATTTTAATGCTAGGAGCATTGTAAGAAAGGTGGATGAACTTAGAGCCTGGATTGACACCTGGAAGTATGATGTTGTGGCGATCAGTGAAACATGGTTGCAGGGGGGCTGTGATTGGAAACTAAATATTCCAGGATTTCGTTGCTTCAGGTGTGATAGAATTGGAGGGGCAAGAGGAGGAGGTGTTGCATTGCTTATCAGGGAAGATATTACAGCAGTGCTTTGGCAGGATAGATTAGAGGGCTCGTCTAGGGAGGCTATTTGGGTGGAACTGAGAAATGGGAAAGGGGTAGAAACACTTATAGGGGTGTATTATAGACCGCCAAATGGGGAGCGAGAATTGGAAGAGCAAATATGTAAGGAGATTGCAGATATTAGTAGTAAGCACAAGGTAGTGATTGTGGGAGATTTCAATTTTCCACACAATAGACTGGGAAACACATTCTGTAAATGGGCTGGATGGGTTGGAGTTTGTAAAATGTGTGCAGGATAGTTTTTTTTGCAGCAATACATAGAAGTACCTACTAGAGAAGGGGCAGTGCTGGACCTCCTGTTAGGAAATGAGATGGGTCAGGTGGCAGAGGTATGCGTTGGGGAACAGTTCGGGACCAGTGATCACAATACCATTAGTTTCAATATAATTATGGAGAGGGACAGAACTGGACCTAGGGTTGAGATTTTTGATTGGAGAAAGGCTAACTTTGATGAGATGCGAAAGGATTTAAAAGGAGTAAATTGGGACAGTTTGTTTTATGGGAAAGATGTGGAAGAGAAATGGAGGACATTTAAAGGTGAAATTTTAAGAGTACATAATCTTTATGTCCCTGTTCGGTTGAAAGGAAATAGTAAAAATTGGAAAGAGCCATGGTTTTCAAGGGAAATTGGACACTTGGTTCAGAAAAAGAGAGAGATCTACAATAATTATAGGCAGCATGGAGTAAAGGAGGTGCTTGAGGAGTATAAAGAATGTAAAAAGAATCTCAAGAAAGAAATTAGAAAAGCTAAAAGAAGATATGAGGTTGCTTTGGCAAGTAAGGTGAAAGTGAATCCTAAGGGTTTCTACAGCTATATTAATAGCAAAAGGATAACGAGGGATAAAGTTGGTCCATTAGAGAGTCAGAGTGAACAGCTATCTGCAGAGCCAAAAGAGATGGGGGGATATTGAACAATTTATTTTCTTCAGTATTCACCAAGGAGAAGGATATTGAATTATGTGAGGTAAGGGAAACAAGTAGAGTAGCTATGGAAACTACGAGGATCAAAGAAGAGGAAGTACTGACACTTTTGAGAAATATAAAAGTGGATAAGTCTCCAGGTCCGGACAGGATATTCCCTAGGACATTGAGGGAAGTTAGTGTAGAAATAGCAGGGGCTATGACAGAAATATTTCAAATGTCATTAGAAACGGGAATAGTGCCGGAGGATTGGCGTACTGCGCATGTTGTTCCATTGTTTAAAAAGGGGTCTAAGAGTAAACCTAGCAATTATAGACCTGTTAGTTTGACGTCAGTGGTGGGCAAATTAATGGAAAGGATACTTAGAGATAATATATATAAGCATCTGGATAAACAGGGTCTGATTAGGAACAGTCAACATGGATTTGTGCCTGGAAGGTCGTGTTTGACTAATCTTCTTGAATTTTTTGAAGAGGTTACTCGGGAAATTGATGAGGGTAAAGCAGTGGATGTTGTATACATGGACTTCAGTAAGGCCTTTGACAAGGTTCCTCACGGAAGGTTGGTTAAGAAGGTTCAATGGTTGGGGATCAATGGAGGATTAGCAAGATGGATTCAACAGTGGCTGAATGGGAGATGCCAGAGAGTAATGGTGGATGGTTGTTTGTCAGGTTGGAGGCCAGTGACTAGTGGGGTGCCACAGGGATCTGTGTTGGGTCCACTGTTGTTTGTCATGTACTTCAATGATCTGGATGATGGTGTGGTAAATTGGATTAGTAAGTATCCAGATGATACTAAGATAGGTGGGGTTGTGGATAATGAAGTAGATTTTCAAAGTCCACAGAGAGATTTATGCCAGTTGGAAGAGTGGGCTGAAAGATGGCAGATGGAGTTTAATGCTGATAAGTGTGAGGTGCTACATCTTGGCAGGACAAATCAAAATAGGACGTACATGGTAAATAGTAGGGAATTGAAGAATGCAGGTGAACAGAGGGATCTGGGAATAACTGCACAGTTCCCTGAAAGTGGAATCTCATGTAGATAGGGTGGTAAAGAAAGCTTTTGGTGTGCTGGCCTTTATAAATCAGAGCATTGAGTATAGAAGTTGGGATGTAATGTTAAAATTGTACAAGGCATTGGTGAGGCCAATTTTGGAGTATGGTGTACAATTTTGGTCGCCTAATTATAGGAAGGATGTCAACAAAATAGAGAGAGTACAGAGGAGATTTACTAGAATGTTGCCTGGGTTTCAGCAACTAAGTTATAGAGAAAGGTTGAACAAGTTAGGGCTTTATTCTTTGGAGCGCAGAATGTTAATATTAGAGAGGTCAATATTCAGACCGCTGGGGTGTAAGCTGCCCAAGCAAAATATGAGATGCTGTTCCTCCAATTTGCACTGGGCCTATCAATGTTCACGCTGTTGGGCTGCAAGCTAGATCTGGTCCATGGGGCAACTGTTAAATGAAGTTCACCTGAGAATGAGAGGTGATTATATCCAGGTGTATAAGATCATGAGTGGAATAGATAGGGTGAACACACAGTCTTTTACCCAGAGAAAGGGAATCAAGAGCCATAGGCATAGGTTTAAGGTGAGGGGGGAAATTATTTAATAGGAACCTGAGGGGTAACATTTTTACACAAAGGGGGGGGTAGTTACATGGAATGAGCTGTCAGAAGAGGCAGTTGAGGCAGGTACCATTGGAACGTTTAAGAAACATTTAGACAGGCAATTGAATAGGATAGAATTAGAGGGATATGGGCTAAATGCAGGCTGGTGGGACTAGTGTAGATGGGGCATGTTGGTCGATGTGAGCCAGTTGGGCCAAAGGGTCTATTCCAATGCTGTATGACTCTATGGAATGTGCCATGGAATGTTATTGAAATGCTGAATAATCATGGTTTGGCTGAATCGAGGAAAATTGGTGTCCACTTCAACGCATAAAAGAGAAAAAGAGTGTTTTGTTTTATTAAGATGTTGACAGTGAGAAAAGTTGATGTTCAAAGGGACCCAAGTCGCTGAAATCGAATGTGCTAGTGCTCCAAGCAATTACGAAGGTAAATGGCATGCTGGTGATACAAGAGACGGCAAATGCTGGAATCTTGTGCAAAAAACAAGGTGCTGGAGTAACTCAACAGACCAGGCAGCATATGTGGAGGAAATGATCCGACAATGCTTTCGGTTCGGGCGTGGATAAGAGTCGTGACCTGCAACACTGTCTGTCCATTTACCCCAACTGATGCTGCCTGGCCTGCTGAGTTCCTCCACCAATCTTATTTTTGCCCAATGGCATATTATTCTTTATTATGAGTGGATTTCAGTTTTGAAGTACATGTTACTGCATTGATTTAGAGCATTGGTGACAATGCACTTGAAATGCTGCATACGGTTTTGTACTCGTTATCCAAAAAAAACATTCACTCAGCAAAGGGATTATATGCAGTGCAAGGAAGATTCATCTGATTGGTTCCTGGAATGGCATTTTGCTGTGTTAAAAGATAGCTTACTGTAAATATATAGGGGCATGGTAAGGCTGCACCTGGAGTGCTGTACGCAGTTTTAATCTACTTAACTAAACAAGAATGCTATAAAATTAGAATAAATATAAAATAAGATTCACCAGGCTAGTTCTAAAGATGGCATACAAGGAGAAACTGAATAGCCTAAGCCAAGTTTCTCTAGCCTTTTAGAAGAATGAAAAGTTATCTCATTGAAACAAAGACATTTCTTACAGAGCTCACGGATCTGGATGTCTTGTTTAGTTTAGAGATACAGCATGGAAACAGGCCCTTTGGCCGATTAAGTCTGTGCTGACCAACGATCAGCTGGACACTAGTTCTATCCCACACATTAGGGACATTTTACAGAAACCAATTAACCTACAACCCTGCATGTCTTTGGAATGTGGGAGGAAACCGGAGGAAACCAGAGCACCCGGAGAAACCCAGGCGGTCACAGGGAGATTGTACAAAGTCCGTACGGATGGCACCCATAGTCAGGATTGAACCTGGATTTCTGTCGCTGTTGGGCAGCAACTCTGTGACTGCACCACTGTACCACCCCCGGATGCAAGAAGGATATTTCCCCCTGCCTGAACTGTCCATAACTAGGCTCACAATCTCGGAATCTGATTGGGGTGAGCATGGAATTCTTCATTCAAAGGGAGCTGAATCTTTGGAATTCTCTACCTACAGAGCTGTGGAGGTTAAATCCTTTAGCTCATTCCAAAAAAAAAGTGACCCATAGATTTGAATGCAAAGGAAATTAAGGGATTTGGGAATAGTGCCAAAAAATGGTGCCGAGGTAAAAATTACAATGTGATATTATATTGTTTTACAGTGTACCATGTTTACATATTCAGTTGTGCTGCTGCAAGCAAGAATTTCATTGTTCTATCTGGGACATACGACAATAAAACACTCTTGACTCTTGATAAGTGGCAAAACCTGCTATAGTCTAACGTTGGCCTACTCCTGCATCCTTATACATAAGGCTTGTTCTTAAGCCGCATTTAAACATCCACGTTAAATCATTTGGGTACTTTGACCCGAGCCTGCAAAAAATAAATAGAGCTGGGTGAATCACCGACTCTTTCTGTCCCCTCCCCTGAGCGATGCAAAGACCGCTAAGTCTCCCCTCCCAAGACTCTCCCCTCCCATCCAACCGCTGTTACGTGTGCGAAACGTGTACTGTACACTGACAATGACCCAGTCATTTCTGAAGACATCTGACCGAAATTCTCTACCTACATTGTGGAGGTTAAATCTTCAGCTCATTCCAAAAAAAAAATGACCCATAGATTTGAATGCAAAGGAAATTAAGGGATTTGGGAATAGTGCCTGGTGCAGGTAAAAATTACAATGTGATATAGACAGTGTACCATATTTACATATTCAGTTGTGCTGCTGCAAGCAAGAATTTCATTGTTCTATCTGGGACATACGACAATAAAACACTCTTGACTCTTGATAAGTGGCAAAACCTGCTATAGTCTAACGTTGGCCTACTCCTGCATCCTTATACATAAGGCTTGTTCTTAAGCCTCATTTAAACATCCACGTTAAATCATTTGGGTACTTTGACCCGAGCCTGCAAAAAATAAATAGAGCTGGGTGAATCACCGACTCTTTCTGTCCCCTCCCCTGAGCGATGCAAAGACCGCTAAGTCTCCCCTCCCAAGACTCTCCCCTCCCATCCAACCGCTGTTACGTGTGCGAAACGTGTACTGTACACTGACAATGACAATTAAAATTGAATCTGAATGTCAATACCAGGTTTACATTCAGGTCTGAAGAAGGGTCTCGACCCGAAATGTCACACATTCCTTCTCTCCAGAGATGCTGCTTGTCCCGCTGAGAGTTACTCCAGCATTTTGTGTCTATTTATATTCAGTAAATGTACATTCAAGTCCATGTTAGTTAATCACAAATTAGTTACAAACCGCCCTCGCCAACCGGCAACACAAAGGGAAAAGTTATCACTATTTTACAAAAGCACCACAATTGCGACTTTAGGATTAAACTACCGCGCAAACGCTGATTTCAAGGCTAATATCCCTCAAAAATAGTATATTTGGGAAACGGGGAAGATGACATCGTTAGCAGGGAGCATCGCACCCGCCCACTGTTACACGGATTGTTCTCTTTCCGTGAGAAAGACCACTCAAGCAAGTGAGACATTACACTTGGTGATATCCCGGGATAACTAGACTGACTGACCCTCACGGGAAATAAAAGAGGGTTTCCAAAAGCAAGTCAAACATTCACATAACGCCAGGTTTGGAAGTAATTGAAATTAAAAAAAAAAAATACATCTCTTGTTAATTCCACTTTCATTTGCAAAGGAGCTTTGAGGTGACGGCTTCTCTCTCCCTCGCCGGCCGGCCGGCTCACGGGTCATGTTTCACCTCCGCGCACCATTCATTTGGGCGGATGGACCATTTGCTTCCCGTTTGAGTTATTGTTTTAAAGCAATCGACCTTCGTATTCTGCACTGGACCCGACCAACGTCCCCCGGGTCAGTCTCCACCGCAAAACCCGGTGTCATCCCCACCTGATTCCCGGTGTAGGCGCTCACCGGCTCGACACAGGGGGTTGACAGAACTCACCTCCAGCAGGAAGGTACAAGGAAGCCGATTCTTCCCAGGCTCTCGCTAAATGCCTCTGTCTACGGAGCAGCGCAGAGTGTGTCCATCGCGGCGCCTCGCAGAAAATGAACCTGTCTCGGTTGAAGCACTCGGCGGGTGACTGGTTCCAATGGCCACCTGAAGCCGGACACAAGCTGGGCCCTGATACCTGTCTCACTCAACTTCAACGTGAAGCTGCAGCGGCAGGAAGGTAGCACTGCACCCTTGGCCCTGCGATCGGCGAGGCAGGACACACCCGACACTCTGCCAAACAATGCATCACCCGCCGTGGCAGCACAGTGTGCAGCAGCAACAGCAGGACACACAATGTACACAGGACAACGAGCACAGTGGCCACCAATACACCGCCTGCAATGTCCCACCGTCTGCAACAACCCACCGCTCGCAATTCACTGCCCGCAAAAAAACCCATTACACTGCAAATCCCCACTGCCTGCAACAAACCCACTGTATGCAACAATCTATTGCCTGCAACTAGCCTGCACTAACTCACTAGCATGTAATGGTCCACTAATGCAACAGCCCACTAGCCTGTAACAACCCACTGCTCACAACAGCCTGCTAGCCTATAATAACCCACGAGCCTATAATAAATAACCCACTGGCCTGTAACAACCCGCCCGCCCGTAACAGCCCACTAGCCTGTAACAACCCCCTGCTTGCAACAACCCACTAGCCTGAAACAGCCCATTAGCCCACTAAACTGCAAAAACCCACTAGTGTGTAACAACCGATTAGCCTGCAACAACCCACAACCCACCGAGTGCAATTCAATGTCAACTGGCGGAGCCTCTTGCAGATGTCATCCCGTCATGGCTGCAATCATTTTCAGCAAGTATGAAGGCGTAACAAAAATGCTGGAAATACTCAGTAGGTTGAGCAGCATCTATACGGAGAGAGAGAGTTGGGGAGGCGTTCGGGTCGATGGTTTTCCTTCACAATTGGGAATGATTAAAGGCAGCGCCAGTTTTACAATGAAGGGGGAAGGGCGAGAAAGAACAAAGCCTGTGAGATTGTGTTCGGTGGAAGAAATTAACCTGTGTGAGTGGCGATGCAAGAGATACCAGTGATGTGAGCCGTGACGGGACTAAATTAAAAGCAGGGTTGGGTCAAGAAGCCGTGTAACAGGGACTAGGTGGTTTGTTCTCGGTTTATTAAATGGCGAAAAGTTGTAAAAATCTGGGCAACTTTTCTCTCATTGTAATATTTTGGCACAGGTTATCGGGGGCTATCGAAGTGTTAGAATACCGTGAAGGGATAAGTACAGTTATACGTTAAAAAATAAGGCAGTTCAAGCTTCGGGCCAACCCCGTTTCAGACAAGAACATTCATGCAATCTGAGGCTTTTCTTCTCACTGACAACCACACAACCAACTTTGTATCATCCATAAACTCCTTTAACAAGTCTTTTTTCTTTCAATAAGTTATTAATATATTTTGCAAAACGCAATGGACCAATACTGAGCCCCGTAAAAACCCCTTCTGACAATGTGCACATTTTAGATCCAATTTATCACTCCCTTTTGAATCCCTTGGGCTTTTAGTTTTCTGACCAGACTGGAATCTTGTTAAAAGACTTGTTAAAATTAATGCAGGTGACACCAAATATTTCTATCAACCCTTCTTGTAGTCTCCTTTAAAAAAATGAATCAAGTTAATAAAGTCAAGTTAATAATATGATGCTGACTGCCTTAGATAGATTTGTGCCTTTTAAAAATTTGCTCCAATATTCTGTTCACCACTGAAGTTAAATGAACTGACTTGTAATTACACATTTTATACCTCACCTTTTCAAATGACAGAATTACAGTATGTTGGCAGTCCTTCAAACCTCAGGGACTTCTTCCTTTGCCAGAGTAAGCGAGCTTTGCACTGTTGAAGGTACATCTTCCAAACGACACATTATACCAAGACCCCATTTGGGTTCTTAAGTACACGTAAGAGATTTTGAAGAAGAACAAATCCTATTTATTCCCCAATCACTATCACAAAACTAATTTTCTGGCCACTGTGATGTCTGCTGTGTGCAAATGGCCTTGCCATATAGTGCACGGGATGACTACACTTCCAAATGGACTGCACATCCACAGACTCCTCTGTCAAGCTTCTCAAGTTTGCGGAGGACACAACCCTGAATGAACTGATCCAGGGTGGGGAGGAATCTGCCTACAGCTGGCGTCCTGGTGCCATCGCAACAACCTCAAGACAGTGGAATTGATTGTAGACTTTAGGAGAGCTCCCCCTCCCCTCCCCTCCCCCCCACACCCCCACTCACCATCAACAACACCACAGTCACATCTGTGGAATATTTTAAGTTCCTGGGAACCATCATCTCCAAGGACTTTAAATGGGGGGCTACCATCGACTCCGCAGTCAAAAAGGCACAACAGAGGATGTACTTCCTGCGGAAGCGGAGGAAGCACAACCTGCCACAGGCAGTGATGGTCCAATTCTATACGGCCATCATAGATTCTGTCCTCACATTCTCCATCATGGTCTGGTTTGGCTCAGCCACCAAGCACGACACCCGGAGGCTACAGCGAATCGTCCGATTAATTCATTCATTAAAGTATTTAATATGAATGAATGATACTTTATTATCACATGTGGAATGTCACAGTGAGATTCTTTGTTTTGAATACTTGAGGTATGCAAAGAGTTGCCGCATGTTGGGTGCCAACAAAGTTACAACTTATTTCATTTGTTCTCCAAAGGTCCTCCTTTGTTCTCGGTAGCACGTCCAACCTCCGGTGACCTCAGCTGGCCTGTCATAGCAAAAGGATTTGAGTATAGGAGCAGAGAGGTTCTACTGCAGTTGTACAAGGTATTGGTGAGACCACACCTGGAGTATTGTGTACAGTTTTGGTCTCCAAATCTGAGGAAAGACATTCTTGCCATAGAGGGAGTACAGAGAAGGTTCATCAGACTGATTCCTGGGATGTCAGGACTTTCATACGAAGAAAGACTGGATAGACTCAGCTTGTACTCGCTAGAATTTAGAAGATTGAGGAGGGATCTTATAGAAACTTACAAAATTCTTAAGGGGTTGGACAGGCTAGATGCAGGAAGATTGTTCCCGATGTTGGGGAAGTCCAGGACAATGGGTCACAGTTTAAGGACAAAGGGGAAATCCTTTAGGACCGAGATGAGAAAAACCTTTTTCACACAGAGAGTGGTGAATCTCTGGAACTCTCTGCCACAGAAGCTAGTTGAGGCCAGTTCATTGGCTATATTTAAGAGGGAGTTAGATGTGGCCCTTGTGGCTAAAGGGATCAGGGGGTATGGAGAGAAGGCAGATACAGGATACTGAGTTGGATGATCAGCCATGATTATATTGAATGGAGGTGCAGGCTCGAAGGGCCGAATGGCCTACTCCTGCATCTATTTTCTATGTTTCTATGTTTCTATGTCCTCGCCCGCCGGCTGTGAAGTCATTTTGGATAATTAAACGTTGCTGAAAAATTGACAATCATTTCTCCTTATAATAGCAGAATGCTGCTGCTCATATGTGTGTGTTGTAACCAAATGGGAAATGGAAGCAATCAATGCTGAATAGATCTCCCTTTGGCATCCTGACAGTATTACAGAAAGGGATCCCAATGTAATGTACGTTGCTCGATTGTTAATTGTAATCCTAAAGGGCCTGTCCCACTTGGGCGTCATTTACGCGACAGGCCGGTAGTGACTGACACGCGACAGTCACGTAACTGCCCCGCATAAATTGTGTAGCAGTAGGACAGTCGCGCGCCAAGTGCACTTGAGGGCCCTGCTGCTTTTGAGAACCATTTGCGATGTCGTTCGCACTTAGTTCGACCTCCGTGGCAAGGATTTTCCCAGTGAAAATCAAAGATACTATGGTGAACATTTTTCAAGACTACGCGCACTTTATAACCGGGTGGTCACGTGGTGCAGCGCTCAAATGACGTGCAAATGGGGCGCCAACGGCATACGGGTGGCGCATGGTTACGGACGTTGACGCACGGTGATGCATAATAAATTAGCATTGGCAACGTTCATGCATCACCGTGTCTAACCATGCGTCACCACTATACATACGCCGTCAGTATGTCAGCGTGCGCAGGGGATACGTCATGCACGTGACGCGCATAGATTTTGAGCATCCCAATATCCTGAGGCGCCGCGGGTTATCGAGCGTCACTGCATAGGCCACCACGCACCATGCATGCGTCACAACGCGCCAACCAATTTTTAAGATGTCGCGTAAATGACGTGCAAATGACGCCCAATTGGGACAGGCCCTTAAGGAGTTAAATGTGGGGAAAAGCAAAATCTGAAAATATGAAGTAGGATGTGGATGAAGTCTGAATTGGAATGCTTTATTCAGTGCAAGGCAGTTGAGATAAATATGTTTCTTTCAGCATAGACAGGGTAAACAATGGCATAGCCGGGGTTGACAGAAAGAACATTTCTACTATGGTGGAAATGTCAAAGGCTAGAGGTCAAAAGGGAAAAATTTACAACAGATGTGCAGAGCAATTTCTTTACACAGAGGGTAGGTGGTCACGTGATACGCGATGCCAGGGGTAGTGGAGGCAGATACAATAGTAGTGTTTAAGAAGCTGTTAGATGGGAACACGGATGTGGTGGGATATGGATCATATACAAGCAGATGAGATGACTTTATTTTGGCATCATGTTCAGCAGAAACATTGTGGGCTGAAGGGCCTGCTTCTGTGCTGTGCTATGACCGTCAGTGGTGGCAGTGGGTATGCAGCATACTCCATGTATATTTCTCCATGTATATAGGTATGTTACAAAACCTACCTGAATCGTGGCTGAGCATCTGCCCTACCCCGTGTGCGCGATTTTGGCGCTGTTTAGAGGGGGCGGGTTTAAAACGCGATTTTTACTAGGCTGTTGCAATCGAAAATGTGCAGCCTAGTAAATCATTAACGGAAAATCGCTGAAAGACCCCGTCGCAAAAGGTATTATTAGTTTTTATGGCATTGTATAATAGTTATAGTAGTTTAAAAATCACTCTCTAAACTCGCAACCTCTCGCAGCCCCAGGGTTTTATAAAGCAAACAATTAAAGGTATGTACCTTATTTTTACATTAAATGGGGCTTCTTAAGAACCCTGTTAATAAAGTTTTCTATAGCGAGTAGTTCATTTTGGGCTCTTTATATCCCGCAGTATTTTTCTGGGCACTTGAGGGCACAAATCCAGCGCAATGTGAACGTTCTAAACCAGCACGTTCACAGGAAACCACTAGAAAGCCGATTTAAATTGACTTTAATTTACAGCAATTGAACACTAAATTCCTTCCATTTGGCCTATAAATTGATGTAAATGAGATTTAAAAATCATGTTTTATTGTGAATTATTTGTGAATATTATTTGGACACTTGGGCTATTTAAAAATGTTAATCATTTATTAAGAAATGGATAGATGTTTAGATCTAGTAATTGAAGTTTGAAATTAGCTACAATTGGGTAACTAACTAATTATATGCTTTAATTTCAGGTCATCCAAGTAAGATTATTTTATATTTGTTTCAGAATGCTTCAATCTATGATAACTGAACATTTCATTCAGTTCTCTTAATTTTTAAGAAGGTTATGGGCTTTTGACTGTCCATGATCACAGCTTTTTTGTTATGTCTATAGAAAATCAATAGGGAACAAGATGCTAATTTCCGAGTATGAAAATGGCCATAATTTTTTTATTACTTGAGATATGAAAGTGAATTAGGTGTCAAATTAAACTTATTGTTATGCTTTATCTGATGGGATAAATTGCAGACTTGATTTTTTAAATCTCAAAATTTTGTAACATTGCTAATGTATATTGTTCAGCCTTCTGAGTATTGCCGGCATTTTCTGTGTTTTTTTCAGATGTTCAGTATGTTCGGTCTATTGAAGATAGACGCAAAATGCTGGAGTAACACAGCAAAACAAGCAGCAGAAGGAATGGGTGACGTTTTAGGTTGAGACCCTTCTTCAGACTTCAATCCTGCCTGTCCCGCTGAATTACTCTATCATTTTGTGTCTATCTTCTGTGTAAACCAGCATCTGCAGTTCCTTCCTACACGTGTTCAGTATATTGTTTTAAATCTCTGGTCAGTTCTGATATAAATATTTTATGATCTGCACAGATGCTGTCTGATCTACTGTGCCTTCCTAGCATTTTCCTTTATTTCAGACTTCTGTGTATCCACAGTTCCAGCATTGTCATTTTTTTGTTTCTTTCTCCTCTAATTTCCTCATAATTACTACTCCTCCAGAGATATTAGCTGGCATTAGTGCAGCTTCACCGCCCTCTCTCAACGAACAACAATCTGTGTCATTAATTTTCTCTTGATCTCCAACCTATTATTATCTAAACGGTGGCCGATTGGGAAAGGGGGAGATGCAGCGAGACCTGGGTGTCATGGTACACCAGACATTGAAGGTAGGCATGCAGGTGCAGCAGGCAGTAAAGAAAGCGAATGGCATGTTGGCTTTCATAGCAAGAGGATTTGAGTATAGGAGAAGCAGGGAGGTTCTACTGCAGTTGTACAGGGTCTTGGTGAGACCACACCTGGAGTATTGCGTGCAGTTTTGGTCTCCAAATCTGAGGAAGGACATTATTGCCATAGAGGGAGTGCAGAGAAGGTTCACCAGACTGATTCCTGGGATGTCAGGACTGTCTTATGAAGAAAGACTGGATAGACTTGGTTTATACTCTTTAGAATTTAGGAGATTGAGAGGGGATCTTATAGAAACTTACAAAATTCTTAAGGGGTTGGACAGGCTAGATGCAGGAAGATTGTTCCCGATGTTGGGGAGGTCCAGGACAAGGGGTCACAGCTTAAGGATAAGGGGGAAATCCTTTAAAACCGAGATGAGGAGAACTTTTTTCACACAGAGAGTGGTGAATCTCTGGAACTCTCTGCCACAGAGGGTAGTTGAGGCCCGTTCGTTGGCTATATTTAAGAGGGAGTTAGATGTGGCCCTTGTGGCCAAGGGGATCAGAGGGTATGGAGAGAAGGCAGGTACGGGATACTGAGTTGGATGATCAGCCATGATCATAAATGGCGGTGCAGGCTCGAAGGGCCGAATGGCCTACTCCTGCACCTAATTTCTATGTTTCTATCATAGAGTTCCCTTCGTAATTTGTACCCTTCCCCCTTTCACTACTTCATCAATTTTATTAGTTCTGAAATGTTACTATGAGTCTCCCACCCATGATGTTGCCCGACCAGTAGGTTAACTCCAACGTTTTTGCCTTTTATTTTGGATTTGCAGCCTTTTCATTAGCTTCTCAGAAGACTCTCACTTTCAATGTTTCTGAGCAGCCCGTTGGCGCAGTGGTAGAGTTGCTGCCTCACAGCGGCAGAGACCCGGGTTCAATCCTGATGACGGTTGCTGTCCATACAGAGTTTGTCCATTCTCCCCGTAACCACGTGGCTTTTTGCCCAGGCACTCTTGCTTCCTCTCACAACCAAAGACATGCAGGTTTGTAGCTTCGATAAAAATTGTAAATTGTCCCTAATGTGTAAAATAGTCCTAGTGTACGGGATCGCTGGTCAGCTCACTCAGATGGCCTGACTCCACGCTGCATCGTTAAATTAAGCTAAATTTCAGGGATTTGCAATTAGGTATACGATAGAGAGCGTATTAACTGGTTGCATCACTTTCGATAACTGGAATACCCAGGAACAAAGGGGATTACAAATAGTGGTGAATACTGCCTGGTCCATCACAGTCGCTGACCTCCACACCATCTAAGGGATAGACTACAGGAGATGCTGGCTCAAAAAGGCAACCAGCATCATCGAAGACCTACATCTCCCTGGCCATGCTCTCATTTCACTCCTATCATTAAGAAGAAGGTATAGAGTCTGAAAAGCATGACTACGAGTTCAAGAATAACTTCTTCCCAACAATCTGCAGGCTCTTGAACACTGTACAACATTAACCAAACCAGGAACTATGGAATGTCTTTAGTTACACTGAGGACTTTGGGCTTTTTAGCATTAGTATTGGGGTTTTAATTTATTGATTGTTTATTTTTTGTTTATCATATGCAATCTATGAGTGCAGTGTTTAGGGGCCTGTTTTACCTTAGGGGAGGTTATGGGCAGAAGGCAGGAGAATGGGGTTAGGAGGGAGAGATAGATCTGCCATGATTGAATGGCGGAGTAGACTTGATGGGCCGAATGGTCCTATTTATGACATTATACTGCTGCAAGTAAGAATTTAATTGTTCCGTTCTCGGTACATATTACAATTAAACACTCTTGTCTCTTGATTAGAACTCCGAGGTACTAGAGACAAAATTTCTTCATCCAGTCTGCGAGTTATCATAAGTTCATACCAGAATCAGATCAGAAAAATAAATAATGATTCTATTAATAAAGGTAATGTGAATATTTTTCACGTTCTCGGGGTGAGTTCTATGGTTCAGTTAGCTCAAAGTGAAACTTGTTTCTGAATTCCAATTTGTGTGTTCAATTTGCTTTCTACAAAATAAATGAACTTATGAAATCTTAGCCGGCCTTGTTCCGTCAATGAGTTTGTTTTCAGACTGTCTGTGAGTGCGATTTTGTTCAGAAGGATATCCTGTTGCTCCACCCATTGGTTATGCTGCATGATTAGATAATGGGTAATATGAGCCTTCTCTTGCAATGGGCCCGCTCACTCCTACAAACAGGACTGAGCAATGTTATTCAAACGCACTTTTTAAAAAAGCATTATACTTGTAACAGCATCATTTGTATAAATTTCTGGAATAAATATTTGAATATCTCAGAATGTTACGATCACAATTTGTCACTGATTGTTAGACTTTGTACTTGCACGAAAGGAGACAATGACCATAGAATATACAGTGGGTGTATTGCAGGTGTCACTTCATTGTATTGTATTGTATTGCCTCATTAAGCTTTGTTTTTCTGACATATAAAATAGATGTTACATACAGTACAACATGCAAAAATTGGACATGCCCTCTGATAGTATATTCAAAAAATACTTTAAAGAGGATGTCAAAATGAAAGCAATTTAGCAAAGCAGATAAAATGTTTTGACACTTTTTATTGAACAGTTTGAAATGCATTTAAGCTTGCTCTTATTATTATGTGGATCTCACCATTAGGTGCCTTCCATGGAAAGACTCAGGTTTATGATGTTTCCAGGACACAAATTAAATATACTGGCATCACCAAGTATACATAATAGGTGATGTTGTTAGCATGGACATCAAAACAACTTGGGCATACAGCGTCCACAAAATAGATGCAGTGTTCTTACAACTCATGGATACAGTGAATGGTTGGCCTCTGGGGAGTGTTGTAGAGTAGAGGCATCTAGGAGTGCAGGTGCATGGTTTCTTGAAGGTTGAGTCACAGGTAGATAAAGTGGTCAAAAAAGCTTTTGGCACATTGGTCCCTCATCAGTCAGTGTATTGTATAGAGGTTGGGAGGTCATGTTGCAGTTGTATAAGACATTGGTGAGACCACATTTAGAGTATTGTGTTCTGTTCTGGGCACCATGTTATAGGAAAGATATTGCCAAGCTTGAAAGGGTTCAAAGAAGATTTACGAGGATGTTGCCAGGACTAGAGGGTCTGAGCTATAGGGAGAGGTTGAGTTGGCTGGTTCTCTATTCCTTGGAGCGCAGGAGGATATGGGGTGATCTTATAGATGTGTATAAGGTCATGAGAGGAATAAATTGGGTAGATGTACAGCATCTCGCCCAGAGTAGGTGTGTAAAGTACTGTTGACACTGGGTCATAGAATTTCATAATAAGTACTTTAATAAGAATACATACAGAGACCATAGCAACGGGTACTGTAGGCTCGAAGTTGTAGTTCAAACTGAAAGTATGGTTGTTTACATTCCACAGGATGGCATGGTGGAAACCCGACATGGATTAGGGATTGGGTCCTAAATAGCAAAACCAGACATGGATCAAATCAGCAATAGTGATTGATCAACAGTAGGGGAATCGAGTACCAGAGGACATAGGTTCAAAGTGAAGATATAATTGGAATCTGAGGGGTAACATTTTCACACAAAGGGTGGTGGGTGTATGGAAGAAACTGCCAGAGGAGGTAGTTGAGGCTGGAAATATCCCAACGTTTAAGAAATAGTTAGACAGGTACATGGATGGGACAGGTTTGGAGGGATATGGACCAAATGCAGGCATGTGGGAATAGTGTAGCTGGGACACGTTGGCCAGTGTGGGCAAGTTGGGCCGAAGGGCCTGTTTCCACATTGTATCACTCTATGATTCAATGACTCTATAACTTATTGACTGGTTGCATCAGGGCCTTGACCCAAGAGTGATGAAGACTACTGATAGCGGTAGACATTGACCTGGGGAAAACCCACGCTGTCACGGGGTGAATGTACAAACTCCATACAGACAGCACCCGCAGTCAGAATCGAACCTAAGTCTCTGGCGCTGTAAGGCAGCAACTCTACAGCTGCGCACTGAGCCGCCCAATGATTAATTAGTTAGGTGTCACAGGTTATAGGAGCACCAGGAGAATGGGGTTGTGAGGGAAAAATAGATCAGCCATGATCAATTGGTGGAGACTCAATTGGCCAAATTGCTTGTGTTTGGTCCAATGTCTTATGATCTTATGATCTAAAACTCTGCTACATATCGGCATCAACAAATTATTTGAATCAATCCCAAATAATTTAAAATGTATTGAAATGTTACGCTGGAAAGGTCTGTAGTTTAATTCCAGGCCTGTGGTTATTTTCATGGATCTTTGCCAAGATAGTGTCTATTGGTAAATGTAACTGTTTTTGCACAAATGTACTCAGTGCTTTGGTAATTGTATTGCCTGGGCACCATTCTGGTTTACAATGATACCTCTGCCAGGTTGCCAGGTGATATCAATGCAGGTGAGGTAAGGAGTGATTAAAGCAGGTGGTCCTTTAGGTCCTGGCATGGTTGACATTGGATGAAGATCAGAATTACATTTATATAAGGTGATCTTTACAGGGAGTTAAATGACTGCCTCTGCATAGCAGCAAGCAATCATGTTATTAACCTGAAATTGGAGAGCTCAAGCTGATGAAATAAAGAGCAGAAACGTGAAAATATGAGTGTAATGACAAGAGAGCGAACAGAATAGCCACGGGATAAAATGCAGAAAAGTTACAATATCATAATTTGTATCAATACGACCATGAGTATGTACAGTACACGTAGAATGGGTTGTATACTGCACCCTGTGTCGATGTAAATACAGTAAATCCTTGTTATAATAGAGCATTTATGGAGGGGGGGGGGTGGTGGATAGGGAGTCCACTATTACCGATTGTCCGCTATAACCGAGTAAGGGATCATCAAGTCGGAGAAACAAGGAACTTCAGATGCTGGTTAGTACACAAAAGGACACAAAGTGTTGGAGTAACTCAGCTGGTCAGGCAGCATCTCTGGAGAGTATGGGTAGGCGACGTTTCAGGTCGAGACCCTTCTTGGTATGGAACTGAGTCTGGGAACCAGGTGAGTTGACGGCCCCAGCTTGCTGGGGGAGAGGCAAGGATCGGTGGAGTCAATGGTCGCAGCCCACAGGCGGCCAGAGTGCAGGTAAAGGGTCGGCAGTGGCAGTGGCAGCGGCAAGCACAGCCTGGAAGCGGTGGAAGAAGTTGCTTGAGCCACCGGTGGCATCAGCAGCCCTGCCTGGCAGGGAAGGTTGGTAGGTCCGTCCACTGTAACCAAACTCCATTACCTGTATAAACAAGGGTGTACTGTAGTTATAGAGTTGTAGAGTCATGGAGTGATTCAGTGTGGAAACAGGCCCTTTGGCACAACTTGCCCGCATTGGCAAACATATCCCAGCTACACTATCACACCTGCTCATGTACAGATACATGGATACATGTACAGGTACATGGATAGGACAGGTTTGGAGGTCCATATCCCTCCTATCCATGTACCTGTATGAGTGTTTCTTAGACATTGGGATAGTCCCTGCCACAACTACCGCCACAGGTAGATTGTTCCATCCACCCACCACCCTTTGTATGAAAAAGTCACCCCTCAGTTAATTCACTGTAAATATTCTCATGAGAATTCAGTGTAAGATAGATAGATAGATAGCCTTTTTATTGTCATTCAGACCGAAGTCTGAACGAAATTGCAGCAGTCATACATATAATACAATACAATAAAACAACAATAAACACATATTAACATCCACCACAGTGAGTCCACCCAGCATCTCCTCACTGTGATGGAGGCAAAAGTCTTAGGTCTGCAGTCTCTTCCCTCCTCTTCTCCCTCTGCGCTGGGGTAAATACTTATTCATAAATTAGTGCAATTTTACACATATTACATTTCAATATTGATAACATCACAATTTAATCATAATCTGTCATTGTATGTGCACGTGTGTTTTAGCATAATGTTGTGAATGTCATATAAACTGCAGCAAACAATTGATGCTATTTCCTTTGTCATGCAACTGGGGAAAGAGCATTTTATAACTGCACTTCCTGTTTCCTTTCCCAATATACATCAAAACAATTATGATCACCGTCAGTAAAGATGACGAATAAGAAAACGGAGCTAATGGCCTGCAACAAATGCCACAGATGCTATGCGGTATCCAAAATTCTTGCAAATAGCATTACAAATTCTTGCATATAGCGTTCTAGGTTCACCAGGTTAATTCCCGGGATGGTGGGGACTGACATATGATAAAAGAATGGATCGACTGGGCTTATATTCACTGGAATTTAGAAGGACGAGAGGGGATCTTATAGACACATATAACATTCTTAAGGAATTGGACATTGTAGATGCAGGAAAAATGTTCCCGATGTTGGAGGAGTCCAGAACCAGGGGTCACAGTTTAAGAAAAAAGGGTAGGCCATTTAGGACTGAGATGAGGAAAAACCTTTTCACCCAGAGAGTTGTGAAGAAGTGGAATTCTCTGCCGCAGGCAGTGGAGGCCAATTCACTGAATGTTTTCAAGAGTTATATATTGCTCTTAGGGCTAACGGAATCAGAGGATATGGGGTTAAAGCAGGAATGGGGTACTAATTTTGGATGATCAGTCATGATCATATTGAATGGCAGTGCTGGCTCGAAGGGCCGAATGGCCTACTCCTGCACCTATTTTTTATGCTTTTATGTTTTTAAAATATATAATGTACATGCACACATTTCTGCAAATTGCAGGTGGAATTTAACCTGGACAAGAATTTGCTCTCTTTGGGAGATCAAATGTAGAAGAGAAGTACACAGTAAATGGCTAGACCTTTAGGAGGATTTATGTTCAGGGGGATCTTGGCATGCAAGCCCATAGCACCTTGAAAGTGACAACATCTGTAGATAGGGTGGTGAAGGAATTATACGGCATACTTGCCTTCATCGATTGGGTAGTTAAGTAATAAGAATCAGGAACTCATGTTGCAGCTATAAACAAAAATGTTGGTTAGGCCACATTCGTAGTTTTGTGTGCAGTTCTGGTCACAGGAAGGATGTGGAGGCTTTGTGATAGACGTTTTTACAGAAGTGGGTCACCAGGATGTAGCCCGGATTAGAGAGTAGTAGATAGAAGGAGAGTTCGGATAAACTTGTTTTTTTTTCTCCGGAGCATCAGAAGCCGAGGGGCAAATTGCTAGAAGCGTATAAAATTACAAGAAACATCAATAGTTAAGAGTCTTTTTCACAGGGTCAAAAGGTCAAATACTAAAGAGCATTGTTTTAATGTCAGGGGGAAGATTTAAAAGCGATTTACGAGACAAGTTACACGGAGAGTGGTAGCGGAGTGATGAGAATGCTTCAGGGACATTTAGATAGCCTGATGAACAGGCAGAGAATGGAGGAATATGCATCATGTGCAGACAGATGTGCAATTTAAATTGGCATCATGGTCGGCACAGATATTGTTCTCCGATATACTGTTCTGTGAATATCATATAGTGAAGGCATTATAGTGGGCAGGTAATGATAATAAATTTGCTGAGTAGCCAGATTATGATCCCAATCAACATGTATTCCTGACCTGACCCTGGTAATGCTATCGTGCTCCGTATCCCTGCTTGCACCCTTACTTAAATACACATGTTCATCATGTATTAAGCAGCACAAAGGACCACCACCAGAGCCATGAAAATAAATTATCAATGACATGCCTTTGACCCAGGCTGCGGACTGGGAACCCGCCCGGTAGGCCCAGCTCACCCGCCCAGAGTGGAAGGAGTCGGACGGAGTGCTGGTAAACAGACTGGTGGCGGGAGGGATGCACTACATCGATGGTGGAATGGGCTGCTGGAGGCCCTGCAACAGCCCGGTGCTTGGCTGGACTGGGCGCCGCTCCAGGAGGCCGAGCGTGTGGGCCGGACGGGGCCTGCAGTGGTGGAGCAGTGGTGGAGGACACCACTGCTACCCATGGCCAGGCCGACCCCGCAACGTCAGCAGGACAACGGGCCTTCATGGTCAGGTCAAGTACCCTGACTTACAAACTGGGACTTGGGCAGTACTATAATTGGGCAGTAAATATTAAAAATATGATTCACCTGCTGGACAACTCTGCCCAGCAGGTGGACTGGATTGTAATGGAGAGAGAGGACTGCTCTCCGTGTAATACAGGAGCGACTCTCCTCTCACCAATGAATCTGAATAACAAAAATTATAATAAAAATCCAATGATACATAGCACAATTAGAACTTGGAAACAAATAAAACAGAATCTAAAATTAAGAAATCTATCTCTTTTAATGCCAATAGTCAATAATCCGTCGTTTAAACCTTCAATTATAGATAAATCATTTACACAATGGGAAAGAATGGGAATCAAAATGCTCGGAGACTTGTATGAATTAGGAAAATTATTATCATTTCAACAATTACAACTGAAATATAATTTGAAAAATAATCAATATTTTAAATATCTTCAAATCCGTGACTATCTGAAAAAATACACAAAAGACTATCATAACATGTCCCCAGACTTATTGGATGAAGCCATGAAGACAAAGGCTGAATCAGCAAATCTAATATCATACTTATACAACATTATTTTAAATATAGAAATACCTACAACCGATGGTATTAGAAGAGACTGGGAACAAGAACTAGCTATAAAAATTTCAAAAGAGAGCTGGGATAAACACTTACTATATGTGCATAAATGCTCGATCAATGTACGGCATACTCTAATTCAATTTAAAACATTACATAGACTATATTATTCAAAACCTAAAATAAATAAACTTTTCCCCAATGTCTCACCCATTTGTGATAAATGTCAGTCACAAGAAGCTACCATAGCGCACTCTTTTGTTTTTTGTATAAAAATCCCAAAATTCTGGAACGAAATATTAGAAATCTTCACAAAATTAATTAAAATAAAACTTGTACCAAAAGCAGAATGGATCATTTTTGGAATATCGGAAGGTAACCCCGAACTAAACGTGTTTCAAAAGAACTTACTTAATTACGGGCTAATAATGGGAAAAAAGCTTGTACTCAAATTCTGGAAAAATGCTCCAATACCAACAATAAAAATGTGGATTTCAAACATGTTCGAAATGCTACACTTGGAAGAGATGAGACTCCTCCTAGCAGGCAAAGCAGACCACTTCCAAAAGACGTGGTCTGCATTTATGGAACTATTACAAGCATAAGGTGCAATAGTAATTTAAAATTTAAATGGTACGAATGAAAAATACGCAAAAAAGTAACGATGATAAAGGAAACAGGTCATTGTAAGCTGTTTAAATGTTTTTTTTATTTTTATTTTATACCCCCCGTTACCAGATCCTGATCTGGTAACGGGGGTATAAAATAAAAATAAAAAAAACAAGGTTGGTATATCCTTTTTTGCGGAGTTTTGTGTTATAATAGAGTGATTGTTTTTCCTTTTTTTCTTTTCTTTCTAGGGTCTATTTCCTTTCTTTACTTCCTTCTCTAACTTCCTCCCTAAGGGGCTTTCTTTTCCCAACACTTTCCTGCACTTTCACGATTCTTGCTCACTTTCCTTACTTCTTTTATTTCTACCTTTTTTAAAACTCGAAAAATGAAGTGGTACAAGAAATGTAATAAGATATATGTGATGTGTATTACTGTAATTTACTGTACTACTCTAAAAAAAAAATAAAGAAAAAAAAGAAAAAAAAAAAAAAAAAGAAAAAAAAAAGAAAAAAAAAGAAAATGGCACCAAAAACTGGCGGCTCTGTGTACTGACTCCGTATACTGCTATACAAACATGCATTTTTGTCTACCTTCAATTTTCCAGCATCTGCAGTTCCTTCTTGACCATACTACTGCTATATGTTTCTACTGTATCTGAGATGTGTATCTAAGATGTATCTAAGTGCTTATGTTTAGTGATATTTGTACTGAACTGTATACAAAAGTGAATTTCACGATACCTGGGTACAAGTGACAAATGAACTACGTTTGCCATTAATAGACACAAAATGCTGGAGTAGCGGGACAGGCAACATCTCTGGAGAGAAGGAATGGGTGACGTTTCGAGTCGAGATCTTTCTTCAGATTGATTAGGGATAAGGGAAACGAGAGATATAGACCATGATGTGGAGAGATAAAGATCAATGAATTCAGCTCGAAGGGCCGAAGGGCCGAATGGCCTACTCCTGCACCTATTTTCTGTGTTTCTATGTTCCTACGAATGAAAAATACGCAAAAAAGTAACAATGATAAAGGAAACAGGCCATTGTAAGCTGTTTGTAGGGTGAAAACGAGAAGTTATTGCAACTTGGGTGGGGGAGAGATAGAGAGAGGGAATGTGGGGCTATCTGAAGTGAGCGAAATCAATATTCATACCACTGGGCTGTAAGCTGCCCAAGCGAAATATGAGATGCTGTTTACGTTTAGCTTCACTCACTCTGACAATGGAAGGGACCGAGGACAGAAAGGTCGGTGTAGGAATGGGAAGGAGAATTAAAGTGTCCAGCAACCGGGAGATCAGGTTGGTTCAGGCGGGCTGAGCGAAGGTGTTCCTCGAAACGAACGTTGCGGAGGGAACGGTCTCTGCGGAAGGCAGAAAGGGGTGGAGATGGAAACATGGTTGGATTCCGTTGGAGGTGGTGGAAATTTTGGAGGATTATGTGTTGTATGCGACAGCTGATGGGGTGGAAGGTAAGGACTTGGGGGGCTCTGACTCTGCTGTGACTAGGGGAGGGGAAGCAAGGGCAGAGCTGTGGGGTACCGAGGAGACACAACTGAGGACCTCATCTATGATGGGAGAGGGGAATCCCCGTTCCCTAAAGAATGAGGACATATCATGACATGACAGGAGTATGGAGATGTGTTTGTTTAAATAATGATTTTGATGACAGATGTCAATAGCTAATAGATAAGAGATTGAGATGGGATGTCCTTGTTATCCAGATGTTCCAGGGATGAGTGTAGGAAAATGGTGATGGTATCTGCTGTGGATCTCCTGTGGCTGATGATAGTCAACTTCTTAAGCAGGTGGAAACCTCAGATGTGGTGGGTGTGGATAGAGATGTCCAGAATACTCCTGCCGGCTGATCCACGCTGGTTCTGCGGACATGGTTGAGGACTCCACCTGGGCCAGTTCATTTCCGTAGGTTCGTTTTTAGTCATACAGCATGGAAACAGGCCCTTCGGCACAACTTGGTCATGTCAACTAGGATGACCCCATCTACACTGGTGTCACCTCGCCGAGTTTGGGCCATATTCCCTCTAAACTTTTTCCATCCACGTACTTGTCCAAACGTCTTTTAAATGTCAGGAAGGCAGATTAGACGTTGTCTGCCACAGCGAGAGGAATTGCTTCACTCTGGGGCTGAGATGGTGGATGAAGTCCTTTCACTGACCTTCTCTTTAGACGAGCATGAAATGCATTAGGCACATTGGGGAGGGACGCGTTGCTGTCAGTGACTCTGGCCAGATTCACTTTATAGCCCCGTATAGCATGCAACCAATCCCTGATCCTTGCTTAGTTTTCTTATGTCCTCCAGGTTAGTTGAAGGGGAAGTACAATTGTCTAGTACATCTGTCTAAAGTACATGTAGAAAAAATAAATAGGTATTCCTTTTATGAGAACAATATTTGAATTTAACCATATAACCATATAACAATTACAGCACGGAAACAGGCCATCTCGGCCCTACAAGTCCGTGCCGAACAAATCTTTTTCCCCTTAGTCCCACCTGCCTGCACTCACACCATAACCCTCCATTCCCTTATTTGTACAGCAAGAATGCATCCCGAGATTGATTTTGTATGTCTTTTTTTTTAATGAGGACATTTCAAAATATAACTCCTGATGTGAACTGCTTTCAGATATTTAAACTATGACATTCTATATAAATATAATTATTCTGTTTGAATGAAAATGAATGGATTAATTGATAGGCATATTTGTATGTCTAGATCAAAGCATACATTAAAGGTTACCAGGGTGTTTTAGGCTGGAATGAGAATGAATGAGTCAGAGCTTCTAAGTAGAAAGGGCATTGGGATATTTTAATTGGTCTATTTATTATTAATCTGAAATTTTAGCAGACATTTCTACCCAACTCATAAAGAGCTTCCTGACATGACCATTAACCGAAAATCAAAATGTAAAACAAATTATAACAGATTCAGTTTATTAAACAGTGAATTGATGTGAAGGTCCTTATACTGCCCTGTGTCTGGTTTGGAGTTCATGTAATGGAACACATATTTATTCCAAGAACTGAAATACTGTGTTTACTGTGTTAATGGCTGCATGGCACATCAATATTATCAGCTTGGAGTTCTGTCTCCATCCTGGTACTCACCATTTCACTAAACCAACATTGTGAGCCTGTCTATTACATGATGCTTTGGACCCATTTTATTGCCGAGTCCCATGAAGTGCAAATTCAATGCACATGGCTTGGCTTAAGCACATATTAACAACTTAAGATATATGTTCTCTCTAAGGAATGTCAGTTGCAAATGGTCACTGTTATCGCGGGTTCATGCTGGAAATTATGTCCATAATGGTGACCAAATGTTTGCAACTACAATTTGTAAACTACCAACCAAGTCTTATGCTACTTTATTAACCCATCTGCCCACCCCTGTAACGCCATTTACTGGCATATCATGCAACCGTTAAGGAAGTTTGTCCAGAATACCATTGTTTCTTCTTTTCAACCATACTGCCCCCAAGTGACTTCACTACTGAACATAGCATCGTGGTCTCTTCAGACTGACAAAACCTTGAACAGCAGAGGAGCTCTTGTGCAGAGCACTTGCAGTATAGTACAGTCAAAACATCAACAATGCTGAGTCATTGCACTGATTTTCACTTGTATTAATGACTATCTTCATCTGATCTCTTCCAGGTCGGATGTAGGGTATTAGGGATTACTTGGGGTTTATAAAATTATGTGGAAGAAGCAGCAATGAATTCAAAACAAGAATCAGTCTCCAGAATAATTATTCTAGATATTCTGAAGAGTGCAGAAAGCAGTAATCAGTTCAAAATTAAAAGGAGTGCTTTGCAAATAGGCAGGCTGTTTAGCAGGGCAATTGAATGTGTAAATTGGCTGTACGTCAAACTAGAAATCTTCTTCTTAAGTTACTTCTCACCTGTGTGAGAGAGATGAAGCAAGCTTCCAGACCAGACATTGTCACAATATCTGAAGAAGGGTCCTGCCCCAAAACGGCACCTATCTGCTTTCTCAAAAGTGGCTACCTGACTAGCTGAGTTACTCCAGCACATTTTGTCCTTAAAAAAAAAATAGAAACCAGCATTCTGCAGTTCTTTGTTTCTAGACTTATTTTGTTACTTGATACATAAAGCATGGCTATAGGCACGTTTAGAGATAGACACAAAATGCTGGAGTAACTCAGCAGGACAGGTAGCATCTCTGGGGAGAAGGAATGGGTGATGTTTCGGGTCGAGACACTTCTTCAGACATTTGGCATATTTGTCTATGTGTAATTGCGGTATTTGTGTACTCCAGAGAGTTGGTTCTGACATTGTTGGCATCTGGTTTCACTGTCCTCAGATGCTTTTAGACCATCCATTCAAATCACTGCACCCAGCAAATGGGTGTGTGAATATACGGAGGTCTCCTGGCAGTTACAATATATCCCGATTATACATATGTCAGTCTGTAAAGTTTATTGTCCCCACTCAAAATGTTAAAGTTTAGTAGATATTATAGCTATTGAATGCACAATTAACTACAATATCTATATTATAGCTATTGACATTGTTGTTAATTGTGTATTGTTGGCTTTGTGTGCCGTGGAAACTGGCTAATTGTTAATTGCTGCCTTTGTGTTTAAAACATATAAATTTGATGTACTTTTGAGTTTGGAGATTCTACCAAGAGGGTTTTCAAGAGAATGTCTGTTTCTCTTGACGCATAAAGACTTTTATATCAACCAGCTTCAGCCTCCCAGCAAATCACTTCACAATGTCTTAACTACAGGGCTCTGCAAGTGACGAGTGCTCCTGACTAAAGCAAGGAAGAACAAGACAAATTACTTACTATTCCTGTGTTAGAATATTTGAATTTGTACAGCAGGACTCCAGCCCCAAGGTGTATTGTGTTTGCCTAGCATCATCGACAACAATTAACATGAACTACCTCCCTACTAGATAAACATAAGATTACGTTTAGTTATGAGTATTGTTATCTTATGCTTGAATTAAGGTGAGCGTGTCAATTGATCAAGATATTTGTATGTTTCTAATCTGAGCCAGACTCTTTCTATCACACAAACAAATCCGGAAGTGGCAACGTTGCGACCTTTTCCTTGTCGTATCTCCGTTCGGCCTGAGGCCTAACATCATGGAACTACCGGCCTCCAACTGGAATCGACCTTGAGGGCTGCGGTCGCAGAGCCTGTGGACTTACCATCGCGGAGCTGGCTGACTTCGGAGGCTGTGGTTGCGCTGCGGCTGTGACCCGACTTCGGAGCTTCGGAGGCTTCGGCCGCGGGTCCTGTGGACGGTAATATCGGGAGCTCGCAGGTCCCTGGCTGGTGACCGATTTTCGGGAGCTCCAGCAACAGCAGCTTCATCCACCCCGAATCGCGGGGTTTGAATCGGCCCGTTCACAGGGCCTTTCATCGCCCGGCACGGCTTAAAATCGGCCGCGTGATATGCCATCGCCCGCAGGGGGCTTCAACATCGAGAGCCTCAATCGCCTCGACGCAGCAGTTTGACTGCCTGACCGCGGGAGAAGAAGCAGGGAAGAGATAAGACTTTTTGCCTTCCATCACAGTGAGGAGGTGCCTGGAGACTCACTGTGATGGATGTTTGTGTTAAGTTGTGTTAATTGTGTGTTTTGTTGCTTTTTACTGTCATGATTGCATGGTACAAAATTTCGTTCAAACTTGTTTGAATGACAATAAAGGAAATTCAATTCAATTCAATCGATTATATTAAAGGTGAACAAGGAGTGTCAAGGCTGGAATTGGAATGAATCTGACAGCTTCTAACTGAGACATTTTAACCTGATCAATTCAGCTGTCATTTTTAATATTAATTTTTAATTTTTAATATTAATCTTTGGATACAAATTACACCCAACTCATAATGAGCATCATGACTTGACCATTTACTGAAAACCAAAATGTGAATTGTATAGCAGAGGCAGAGTCCTGTATACTGTTTAGTTTCTGGCTTGGAATTCATGTTATAGAATATATATTGACTCCACAAACTGAAATAGACCATTCGTAGTGTTAATGGCTACATGGTACTTGAGTATATCTTGTATATAAGATGTATCTCCATTGTCTAGCCCTTCACTTTTGTTTAAACAAACATTGTGAGCCTGACTATAACGTGATACTTCGGTTTTTGTTTTATTGCCGAGTCGTGTCAAGTCCAAACTTGATGCATAAGCCATAGTTTAAGTACATTTTACCAACTTAAGATATGCTTTCTTCATATGGAATGTCATTTACAAATGGTCACTGCTATCAGGGGTTCACATCGGAAAAGAGGTTCATAATGGTGTCCAAATGCTTGCGACACCTGTAAGCCACCAAGCCTCCCTTATTGGCCCATCTGTCCACTCCTGTTGCACCATTTACTGGCGTGTTATAGATCAGTTCAGGAAGTTCGTCCACATTACCGTTGCTTTTTCTTTTCAAGCATTCTCGAAAGTCTACCATGCCTCCTCCCATGGACTTCAGGATGGCATGTGGCGCACAGCAGTCCCATTTGAAGGTGGTATCCTCAGACAAGAGGTAGACACTGACAAAGCCTTGCACAGCACAGAGGCTCTTGTAGCCAGCACCGGCGGCATAGTACAATCGAACCACCGACAACGCTGACTTGATGGTGTCGCTTTCGTTTGTGCTAATGACCGCGGATAAGTTATTGTCTCCGTCTTGCATCTCCTCCTTCTGCCTTGAACTTTCTTCGCACAGATCCTCCGCTGCTGGAAATGCAGCGTTTACATCGTTTTGTAGTGAACATATGTTGATGTCATTGTACGAAAGGCCCCAGAAATACCGTCCACTCCACCTAGGAAGGAAGAAAGAAAACAAGAATATTGAATGATTTTGTTATAATCATTTGGCGAAAAAGGAAAAGCGCGTGGAAAAGTACGACTAAGGAACTCGTTTTCTGGAGCCTATACTATGAGATAATTGGAAATTAAAGTCAGAATAGGCTGAACACACTCTCAAGACTGCCGTGCCATTCAGTAACATCACGGTTGCTCTCAATGAATCATCAACCTCTTTTTCTAGCCAGTTCCCCCAAACACTTGATTTTCCTGTAATACAAAACAGGAATCAATTCTTCCTACCAATTAGATCATGGCTGATCTGTAACTTAAACCTCTTTTGTCCACCTTATTCATAATTATATTTGCCTAGCAACAAAAGTAACAAAATTATTCAGATGTGGGAGGTAGGTTTATAAGCTAATTGGCTACACTAAACTAATTTGAACATCTAATTGGCTTGGTGAAGTTGTACATTGTCCCCAGTGTGTTCGGCGATCGCGGACTCGTTGGGCCAAAGGGCCCGTTTCCGTGCTGTATCTCTACACTAAACTGAAAGACTACGCATCCACTTTTTCCACTGCAATAATATTCAGAGTTGATTTCACACCATCCACTGCCACAGCTCTTATAAAGTATATTGTGGCGCCTTCACGCCCACGTTGGTTTTGCATACAGCCTGTCACCGCTGGCGACTTGCCAACAGCCTCACGAGAAGGTCCAGCCACAAGAGTTCAATAACAACTCCAAGGTCGGATGCACTAATTGGCCTTATTTAAACACGGGTTATGATTGGTGAGAATGTAAGTAAAAGGGGCTTCTGGAATAAACGTGACACAAGGTGTCTGGCTCAGCTAAGTGTCATTTGTTCTTTGCTTTCTGTCATGGGGTTCAGTAGATCCTACAGTATCATCAATTCATACCATTTGAAAGGCATGAGTACTTAGTAATTTTTCTTTGGGTAGGTATTCCTATCCAAAATAATGCATATAAATATTCAATTGGACCCTCGATAACATCCCAGGTTGCTTTACAGAGGACAGAATCAGAAAGAAAATCAAATCGGAAGGAATGCCCAAAATATTAGTCCAGGACAGGGGGAACAAAGGTCGGAGAAGTAATTTTACAGCATTAGAATCATCCAGCTGTAGGCTCTGCCTCTTAAAGCAGTGATAATGAACAAGGTTGAGTGGGGTGTTGGGAGGCTGTGACATCGAAAGGGTTCACTTTGATTGTATCTTATCGCAACCTTGTTTAAAAAGTCTATTTATTAATGAAAGAGTTTACAATACAGCATATTGGCATGTATGTTGAAAACCATCTATGTTTTTAATCATTGCACATGCATTGGGATGATCCATGTTGACTATAACATCAAAGGGACTGCAATGGGTGGCACGGTTGTGTAACGGTAGAGGTGCTGCCTTACAGCACTAGGGACCCAGGTTCAATCCTGACTACGGGTGCTGTCTGTATGGGGTTTGTATCTTGTCCCCATGACCATGTGGGTTTTCTCGGGGTGCTCCGGTTTCCTCCCACACTCCAAAGACATCCAGGTTTGTAGGCTAATTGGCTTGGTATCATTGTAAATTTTCCCTGGTGTGTAGAATAGTGTTAGTGTATGGGGATCGCTGGTCGGCACAGACTTGGTGGGCCGATGGGCCTGTTTCCATGCTGTATCTCTAAAGTAAACTACACACAACTAATCTGAACATCTTTATGTGGTACAAAATCATCAGATTCTGGTAAATTTGTAGCTTTGTACAACATGGAGGAGTAATTTGAATAACACTCTCTTAATCTTGTGTAAGACTAACATTTTTATGTGGTAACAGGAAAATCAGCTTGCAACAGTACAGAAATTGAAACCAGCAATGATAAATCAAACTTTTAATATTTTTTCAAGAACAATGAGTTTTTGACTTTGTACATGCAGATATAAGATTTACAGTACAGTCTGTGCAGATAAACAATCAGGTGCTTATTACACATTATTTCAACTCGTCCTAGATTGTTGATAGCTGGGAATAATTTAATGCACTGTAGATTTATCTTCAGTGGTAAGACTATAAAAATACTCACCCGTTTCCTCCCACACTCCAAAGATGTACAGGTTTATAGGTTAATTGGATGTGGTATAATTGTAAATCATCCCTAGTGTGTGTAGGTTAGTGTTAGTGCGCAGGGATCGCTGGTCAGTGTGGACTCGGTGGGCTGGAGGGCCTGTTTCCGTGCTGTATCTCTAAACTACTGAACTAAAATATTCCTGGCATAGGTGATTTCTGATCCTGCCTCCCTACAGCTCTGAGGAACTCTTCAACTTTGAACATTATACATTTAAGGAAAGGACTGGTATTTTCTCTCATGTTAAACTTGGAGGAATATATATACAGTGGCATTAACGGAGTGCACTGGGTGAGGTTAGACAAGGCAATGGAATCTCATGTCCAACTTTCTAAAACGTGAAGGAAATCCAAATTGCTTCACCTCGTACTGACTTCCCTGCATTGGTGCCTGTGTTGTTGAAGGCAGATATTGTGAATGCCCAGCTCATAATATGAACATAATAATCAGTAAATGAACACAAATAATTTTACAACAGCACCATCTACTGGCCTTACGACATGCTCGCATTGAGTACTTGGATTTTTTCTGTTACTTTCAATTCTTAAGTATTTCAGATTTCACAATGTTCCTAACCTTCCTTGTGAGCCTTTCACTCTTGGCTTCACGCTTCCTGCTATATTCTGCAATGTCCCATTCTGAATGTTCGATTCTATTTCAGATGGTATTTAATTGAGCAGAGTATAAGGCCGAGGGAGGCACAGTGTATAGTCCAGGAGAAGGGAAGGGAAGATGTACAGAAGGACTGGAGGATTGTCAGAATAATGGAGTGGGTTGGGGGGGGGGGGGGCTGTAGGCAGCTGAGGCATCTGAACATATGGGGTGCAATCTCATGCAGTGTTGGATATGAGAGTAGAGTGCACAACAGGAATGCTGTGGGATGATGTTGCAGCGCGGTTCTTAAGCCCTACCCAATGAAATCTGTAAAAAGCTGATCATTTTCTGTTTGGCCTTTTGGTCCCATTCCTCATGCATTTGACACAGAGGCCCACAGACACTGCTGGATAAGTTTAGTGGCATCAAATGACATACAAACTTTGCTTTGATGTGGCTTGCGTGAAATTCTACAGCTCATACCAGACACGTGAAAGGCATGAGTCTTGAACGCTGGTGCGGATCTTACCAAGAGCTCTAAGCTATGTGTCAGCATCGATCACCAGGTTTCACCCACGCAGGCTGTTGCCAAAGAGTCAGAGGCAAACTTCTTCCTCAAAAGTCTATGCTTTCTTCAGTTTTTCACGCTTAGCGATCGTCATTATCCTGTCGACACTCTTTGTCGATGATCTCAGGCCTTGACTCTTGCCCACTCCTGATCATCTCCCCAACTCCTCCCAGCATCTCCTTAACCCACCTCTGTGCAGTTGATCCGATCAAACACCCGCTCCAATAGTTCTCCAACCAGTCCATCTCCCCAATCATCTCCACAACCCTTTTCCCCGCCTTTTTCCAATGGACATCTCTCCAACAGATTGACTCCTCCACTCTGATCCTCCCACCATCTTTCACCCACAATCCTCTCCGCCCATTCCATGTGTTCCCTCTCAACCGTTCCCATCCCACCACTTCCTCCGTCGGTTGCCAACACTTCCCATGTGATATCCAGTCTGTACAGCAATGGATAACATCAGTGGAACAGCCCTTGAGCACGTTTGCCTAGGGCCTCATTGATGGTAAGTATTGGGACCAGTGGGCATTGTGATAATCTATCGTGGGCTCTTTCTGTACATGTTAGTGTGCCCATTACAACTCATAGCGTCATACAGCAGGACTTTCAGTCCCACTATTAGACAAGTCGATTTTTATTACCTTCCAGATTAATGCAAAATGTAGTTATGGGGATAAAAACAAAGTAACAATGAGATAATCAACCTAGATTTGATAATTAAGAGTAAGATTTGTTAAGCAGATTGAAATGGAGAGACATCAAAGGCATTAGGCATTTGGACGTTCAAGACTGCTCCACCATTTAATACAATCAGGGACAATTCTCTCTTCCATTCTATATTCCTGTTTTGTCTCTATATGCATTGATGTATTTTGAATACAGATATTTATTTATCTCCTTTTTAAATATATTCAGTGACTTGGCCTCTGCTGCCTAAGTGGTGGAGAATTGAATCGGTTCACCATCTTGTGAGTGAACAAATTTCTCCTCATCTCAGTCCTAAATATCTTAACAGATGAACCAGGTTAATGCTGCAATCTACAGTAAGGGAGCAATATTAAATTTACTGCTTCCACATGTGACTATCAAGATCTGATCTACCATCTTCTTCCTCCTCCACACCCCACAATCCCACACCCTACAATGCAGTTCCCTTAATTTGCCATCAATGGCTGGCTGGTGAGCTCCCTGTCAATGGAACTGAGTTAGAATGACCCTCGTATCCCGAGCCAATATTCATATCCTCCTCAGGTTATGACATGGTTCCATTCCTCAGAAAAGTTTGTAACCAGAAGAGTTTGGAAGTCGGAAATGCAGCTGCTCAGCCATGTGTTAACATTTCTTGTCAGATTGGCAGGCAGACTAGTGGTGTGCCACAAAGCTCGTTGTGGGACCCCAGTTATTTACAATATATATTAACGATTTTGGTCTCCTAATTTGAGGAAGTACATTGTTGCTATTGAGGGAGTGCAGCGTAGGTTCACCAGGTTATTGTAATTCTTGGGATGGCGGGACTGACGTATGATGAAAGAATGGGTTGACTGGGCTTGTATTAGCTGGAGTTTAGAAGGATGAGAGGTGGGCTTATAGAAACATATAAAATTCTTAAGGGGTTGGACAGGCCAGATGCAGGAACAATGTTCCAGATGTTCGGGGAGTCCAGAACCAGGTGTCACAGTTTAAGAATAAGGGGTAGGCCATTTAGGACTGAGATGAGGAAAAACTTTTTCACCCAGAGAGTTGTGAATCTGTGGAATCCTCTCCCACAGAAGGCAGTGGAGGTCAATTTGTTGGAAGTTTTCAAGAGAGAGGTTGTTTAGCTCTTAGGGCTAAGTGAATCAAGGGATATAGGGAAAAAGCTGGAACGGGGTACTGATTTTGGATGATCAGCCATGATCATATTGAATGGCGGTGCTGGCTCGAAGGGTCAAATGGCCTACTCCTGCACCTATTTTCTATGTTTCTGAAAAATAGACCTGCCAAGGACACCATGGAGTTAAACCAGGACGTTGAACTCAACTATTCAGATATTACCACAAACCGAGTTCCTACATGGCTGAAAATGGCTGCAGCCACTCAACAGTCCACCCCACTGGTCTTACAATTGTTCGTTCATATGTGCGGGCTGTACATAAGTTGAGGTTCATAACCTGGTGAGAACTTGTACTGAGCAATTGAGAAAATCACACACAATCTTTCTTTCTCTCATCTGTTGATATCCAGCTTGATAGTTGTTTTCATCCATGTATATATGTCACAATTTAGTTTAATGATACAGTGCGGAAACAGGCCCTTCGGCCCACCGAGTCCGCGCCGACCAGTGATCCCCGTACAGGAACACCATCCTACACACTGGGGAGAATTTACAATCTTTGTTGAAGCCAGTTAACCTACAAACCTGTACATCT